>NC_050595.1:3732500-3770000 GCF_013368585.1 Megalops cyprinoides
TGCACTGAAGTGACAGCGCTGTCCCGATTTATAACAAACAAGGACACTCGGGCAAACGAATGCCTGACCAGTCAAAAATGCATAAATAAACCCACACCTGGGACAGCACTCCTGACACCAGGCCTCCAAAGTTTTGTTTACAGCTGGAAACTCAAAGGTGAAGCCTGGCAGGGAATAGGGAATGCAGGCCGATCTGGATTCCAGGCAACCGGGAACATGCAAGAATAGAGAGACCAGCCACTGCCCTGAGATGACTCCAGCTGGATCCAATCAGAGCCCTGGAGGACTCCTTAGGGTTCTGGGAGAACCAATCAGAGATCCAGAAGATGACTTGGGATTGTGGGAGATCCAATCAGGGCTGTTGTTGGGTTTTTGGGGTTCTGGGAGAATTCTGTGGTGGAATGCAGGATGTAGACCCTCATGTAGTACTACCTTCTCATGACCGCACTCTCAGTCATGCAACATTCATGTGTCATACATGAAGCTCTCCCATACAGAGCAGGGACCCTCCTGTTCAGTGCCAGGAGGCCAAACACAGCAATGGCGAACTCATCCCATGGCCTACTTCTGTGCCAAGGTTAGCAGCTAGGCCTCACAAGGCTCAGATCTGCATGTCACACACAGAAGAACAGAGAACATCATATTCCATGTGGCAAGAGCGAAGTCAAGGCATTCAGGATAAACCATACTGCGAGCGCGTGGTCAGTGAGCGAGGACGGCCATGCTGAGTGAGGTGACAGTTGTGTTGATATGAGCGTGGGGACCTGTGAACGATATACAGGGTTCAGAGGTCAGCCTCACCTCCTCCTGCGCTGTCTTCAGATGCTCCTGGGCTGTCCTCAGATCAGCTGTCAGATTCAGGATGGTTTCATCCCTGCTGACCACCTGTGTGACCATGATAGCTTTCGATCAAAAACAGTTACAGTACACAAAAATCTGGACTGTCTACAGCCTTTGTAACAGCTCATCTCAAGCACAGCAGCAGAACATCAGACTAAAACAAAGTACAAACTACAAAAGTGAGGCATTGTATACCAGAGCATCTTACATAAAACTCATAAAACAAAGAGTTACAGTAGCAGGACATCTCTTTGCTAACAAACTAACACAGCTCAGAATAGCCCTTTGATTTTAATGCTGTGATTCTGGCAGATCTGTTCTCTCCTCCTCATTACTCTTGTTTTTCCACTCCTCTTCGTGTTGTACCGCTCCTGATTTTGGCCTGTTCTCTGCATGAAAGGAACTCTGTGTGACAGTTCCTTTGTTAAGAGCGTGATGTAAGTGAAATATGACTGATGATACAGTGGCCTGCCTGATTCTGAAACACCAAGGTTAAGGGGTGAGGGGTGAAGGTGAGGCTGGTGTTGGGTAGAGGGTTGGAGGTTAGGGGTTAAGGGGACGCTGGTTTTAGGCGCAGGGTTAGGGGGTGAGGGGTTAGGGGGCGAGGAGTGAAGGGAGTGAAGCGTTAGGGGGTGAGGGGTTAGGCGGTGAGGGGTTAAGGTAAGGGGTTAGGGAGTGAGAAGTTAAGGTAAGGGCAGGGTTAGGGGTGAGGGGTTAGGGGGTGAGGGGTTAGGGAGTGAGGGGTTAGGGAGTGAGGGGTTACCTCCTGCTGGGCTGCCTTGTGTTTCTCTGAGAGCCGCTCCAGCTCCTGCTGCAGTCTCTGGGTCTCTGCACTGAGCTCCATCACCTGAGAGGCCAGATTCTCCTTCTGCACCCCCTCCTCCCCCAGCTCCTCCTTCAGCCTGGAGACAGCCTGTTCCTCCTGCACCAGCTGCAGAGAAAAACACCTCCATTACACACACACAGACACACACACAGACACAGACACAACCACAAACACTCAACCCCACCAGTTACTCAAACACAGCCTGCTCCTGTAGGTGTGTGAGAGCCGGCTCAGGTACCTGGCTGTAGCAGGTGTGTGAGAGCCGGCTCAGGTACCTGGGTTCAGCAGGTGTGTGAGAGCCGGCTCAGGTACCTGGGTTCAGCAGGTGTGTGAGAGCCGGCTCAGGTACCTGGGTACAGCAGGTGTGTGAGAGCCGGCTCAGGTACCTGGGTACAGCAGGTGTATGAGAGCCGGCTCAGGTACCTGGGTTCAGCAGGTGTGTGAGAGCCGGCTCAGGTACCTGGGTACAGCAGGTGTGTGAGACCCGGCTCAGGTACCTGGGTTCAGCAGGTGTGTGAGAGCAGGCTCAGGTACCTGGCTGTAGCAGGTGTGTGAGAGCCGGCTCAGGTACCTGGGTTCAGCAGGTGTGTGAGAGCCGGCTCAGGTACCTGGGTACAGCTGGTGTGTGAGAGCCGGCTCAGGTACCTGGGTTCAGCAGGTGTGTGAGACCCGGCTCAGGTTCCTGGGTTCAGCAGGTGTGTGAGAGCCGGCTCAGGTACCTGGCTGTAGCAGGTGTGTGAGACCCGGCTCAGGTACCTGGGTTCAGCAGGTGTGTGAGAGCCGGCTCAGGTACCTGGGTTCAGCAGGTGTGTGAGAGCCGGCTCAGGTACCTGGGTTCAGCAGGTGTGTGAGAGCCGGCTGAGGTACCTGGCTGTAGCAGGTGTATGAGAGCCGGCTCAGGTACCTGGGTTCAGCAGGTGTGTGAGAGCCGGCTGAGGTACCTGGCTGTAGCAGGTGTGTGAGAGCCGGCTGAGGTACCTGGCTGTAGCAGGTGTGTGAGAGCCGGCTGAGGTACCTGGCTGTAGCAGGTGTATGAGAGCCGGCTCAGGTACCTGGGTTCAGCAGGTGTGTGAGAGCCGGCTGAGGTACCTGGCTGTAGCAGGTGGTGTACTGCTGTTGAAGCTGAACAAGCTCTGCCTGGATTTCCTCCACCTGCTCCACATTCTGGGCATCCTGCACAGCAACACATACAACGCACACAATGTGTACTCTCATATTCACTACAACTCCACACAGCGTACACTCTCATATTCACTACACACAGCGTACACTCTCATATTCACTACACACAGCGTACACTCTCACATTCACTACACACAGCGTACACTCTCACATTCACTACACACAGCGTACACTCTCATATTCACTACAACTACCCACAGCGTACACTCTCATATTCACTACAACTACACACACAGCGTACACTCTCATATTCACTACAACTACCCACAGCGTACACTCTCATATTCACTACAACTACACACACAGCGTACACTCTCATATTCACTACAACTACACACACAGCGTACACTCTCATATTCACTACACACAGCGTACACTCTCATATTCACTACACACAGCGTACACTCTCATATTCACTACAACTACCCACACAGCGTACACTCTCATATTCACTACACACAGCGTACACTCTCATATTCACTACAACTACACACACAGCATACACTCTCATATTCACTACAACTACACACACAGCGTACACTCTCATATTCACTACAACTACACACACAGCATACACTCTCATATTCACTACAACTACACACACAGCGTACACTCTCATATTCACTACAACTACACACACAGCGTACACTCTCATATTCACTACAACTCCACACAGCGTACACTCTCATATTCACTACACACAGCGTACACTCTCATATTCACTACACACAGCGTACACTCTCACATTCACTACACACAGCGTACACTCTCACATTCACTACCCACAGCGTACACTCTCATATTCACTACAACTACACACACAGCGTACACTCTCATATTCACTACAACTACACACACAGCGTACACTCTCATATTCACTACACACAGCGTACACTCTCATATTCACTACACACAGCGTACACTCTCATATTCACTACAACTACCCACACAGCGTACACTCTCATATTCACTACAACTACCCACAGCGTACACTCTCATATTCACTACACACAGCGTACACTCTCATATTCACTACAACTCCACACAGCGTACACTCTCATATTCACTACACACAGCGTACACTCTCATATTCACTACACACAGCATACACTCTCATATTCACTACAACTACACACACAGCGTACACTCTCATATTCACTACAACTACACACAGCGTACACTCTCATATTCACTACAACTACACACACAGCATACACTCTCATATTCACTACAACTCCACACAGCGTACACTCTCATATTCACTACAACACACAGCGTACACTCTCATATTCACTACAACTACACACACAGCGTACACTCTCATATTCACTACACACAGCGTACACTCTCATATTCACTACAACTACACACAGCATACACTCTCATATTCACTACAACTCCACACACAGCGTACACTCTCATATTCACTACACACAGCGTACACTCTCATATTCACTACAACTACACACACAGCGTACACTCTCATATTCACTACACACAGCGTACACTCTCATATTCACTACAACTACACACAGCGTACACTCTCATATTCACTACAACTCCACACACAGCATACACTCTCATATTCACTACAACTCCACACACAGCATACACTCTCATATTCACTACAACTACACACAGCGTACACTCTCATATTCACTACACACAGCGTACACTCTCATATTCACTACAACTACCCACACAGCGTACACTCTCATATTCACTACACACAGCGTACACTCTCATACTCACTACAACTACACACACAGCGTACACTCTCATATTCACTACAACTCCACACAGCGTACACTCTCATATTCACTACACACAGCGTACACTCTCATATTCACTACAACTCCACACAGCGTACACTCTCATATTCACTACACACAGCGTACACTCTCATATTCACTACACACAGCATACACTCTCATACTCACTACAACTACACACACAGCGTACACTCTCATATTCACTACACACAGCATACACTCTCATACTCACTACAACTACACACACAGCGTACACTCTCATACTCACTACAACTACACACACAGCGTACACTCTCATACTCACTACAACTACACACACAGCGTACACTCTCATATTCACTCCACACAGCGTACACTCTCATATTCACTACAACTCCACACAGCGTACACTCTCATATTCACTACAACTACACACAGCGTACACTCTCATATTCACTACACACAGCGTACACTCTCATATTCACTACACACAGCGTACTCTCTCATATTCACTACAACTACACACACAGCGTACACTCTCATATTCACTACAACTACACACACAGCATACACTCTCATATTCACTACAACTACACACACAGCGTACACTCTCATATTCACTACAACTACACACAGCGTACACTCTCATATTCACTACACACAGCGTACACTCTCATATTCACTACACACAGCGTACACTCTCATATTCACTACACACAGCGTACACTCTCATATTCACTACAACTACACACACAGCGTACACTCTCATATTCACTACAACTACACACAGCGTACACTCTCATATTCACTACAACTACACACACAGCATACACTCTCATATTCACTACAACTACACACAGCGTACACTCTCATATTCACTACACACAGCGTACACTCTCATATTCACTACACATAGCGTACTCTCTCATATTCACTACAACTACACACACAGCGTACACTCTCATATTCACTACAACTACACACACAGCATACACTCTCATATTCACTACAACTACACACACAGCGTACACTCTCATATTCACTACAACTACCCACAGCGTACACTCTCATATTCACTACAACTACACACAGCGTACACTCTCATATTCACTACAACTACACACAGCGTACACTCTCATATTCACTACAACTACACACAGCGTACACTCTCATATTCACTACACACAGCGTACACTCTCATATTCACTACAACTACACACACAGCGTACACTCTCATATTCACTACAACTACACACACAGCGTACACTCTCATATTCACTACACACAGCGTACACTCTCATATTCACTACAACTACACACACAGCGTACACTCTCATATTCACTACAACTACACACACAGCGTATGTTCTCATTCAGAAAATGTGACTCAACACTCTAGTAACACAGACAACAGGAAAAAATTGCATTACAAGGTTAGACTTCGTCTCCCTCACCTGCTCCTCCATGTGAACCCTGCAGGCCCTCAGCTCCGCCGTCACCTGCTGCAGTGCATCTTGGGAGCTGAGCAGCTGTTGGCGGAGAGTGTGGGTGTCGTCACACTGGGCTTGCAGCCTCGCTCTGAGAGACCCCGCCTCCGCGGCCAGGGCCGCCGTCCTCTCCTCTCGCTGGGCCAGCTGCGGGAACAGGAAGTGATGTCATAAAACCAGTGACGGCGGCAGGTTGTATTTTATTGTACCATAACGGCGGTTGAAGGAGGCCTTGTTCCTCTGCTTCTTTTCAGAGAGCTGTGAAACACACTGACTATCAGCTTTACAGCAACGATCCGAAAATGCTGCCGTTTTTACAGGAGGAAGAAAAGAAAACAAGCATCTAGTGAATCCACTTCAAAGCAACCAAATTACCAAAAGGAAAAAACATTCCGTCCCATTTTTAAATTTCCTCATGTAATGAACAAATCTCTAATTGGCCACACGATTTTTCTGCCGGAAGGTGTTAGGGTTGGAGCTGGGGTTTATCCTGTCCTGTGTCTCCCATTTCATGGCAAATCAGACATCCTGGGTTTCATGCCCTTCTGGAGAAGCTGTTATTCAGGTTTGCAGAAATTATTGTAAATTACATATAATAATGTCCACAAAGCACTTTTTTTTCTCCCTGCTTTTCCAAACACTGCCCCAGTTAACATGAGGAAGCACTGTACTTTCGACAAAGTGCAGGACTGCGGGTATCTGTTATTGCTGTGATTGAAAACCTTGTACAGGGAGATGTCCACTGAACTACAGTATACAATGCGTTTTGAATGTTGTTGAGGGTTAAATTCCCTTCCTCGATTAACACCAACCCCTGGACAGTCAGAGGTTTGAGGCTGGGAACTTTAGGCAGCCAATCAGAATGGCACAGATTTTTCTTCCTTCAAAGAGATGACCCACCCAAGCCTATCACATTCCAAGGGAACGCTTCACCTTCACTCTTCAACAAGAAGGGAAAGACCCACCCCACGTGTCCTCTGAAGGGGGGGAGCCTGAACTGATCTGGATTAGAACAGTTAGACAGAACTTTGTTAGACCCCTGTGACCTGATGGGATGTCCCCGCCCCTCGTACCCGGGACTCCAGGTCCTCCAGCGTCTCCTGCAGGCTCTGTCTCTCGGCCCCCAGCCTCTGGGCCCGCTCCTCCTGCTGTTTGAGGCCCCTGAGGGCGGTGTCCCGGGCACGCCGCACCTCCGCCAGCTCTGTGTCCCTGATCCGCAGCTCCTCCGAGGCCCTGTGGCAGCGGTCTCTCCACTCCCACTCCTCCCGCCTCCAGCGCCCCGCCAGCTCCGCCTCCCGCTGCAGCCGAGCCGCCTGCGCCTCGGTCTGCTCCACCTGCGCACACACGATCAGCACACGGTCACGCAACCAAACCAGAAACCAGCGCCACGGTCACACACCAGCCCACGCACCAGCCCACGGTCAGCACACGGTCACGCAACCAAACCAGAAACCAGCGCCACGGTCACACACCCAGACCACACACCAGCCCACGGTCAGCACACAGTCACGCAACCAAACCAGAAACCAGCACCACGGTCACACACCCAGACCAGAAACCAGCACCACGGTCATGCACCTGGACCAGAAACCAGCCCACAGTCAACACACGGTCACACATACAGACCACACACCAGCCCACGGTCAGCACATGGTTACGCAACCAAACCAGAAACCAGCTCACGGTCACGCACCAAAACCAGCGGGAGATATGAACCTGCAATTGTCTGGTTATGAATCAAACTTAGTTGGCCTACTACATACTAAACCTTTTGGTCCTACACATCACATAAATAATGACCTTTTCAGGAATTAATTTTGAGTGGGGCTCTTGTTTTTTACTTTAATTTTATTATAACTATTATTAATATTATTTCTGTTGCAGCTGCCAAAGTGCTACCGCTGTGAAACGATGATATTAACAAACAGGAACGAGACGAAGGAGTCCAGGCTAAGCGTGAAAATATACTGCACCATGCACCTCTGCGGGCTCGTATTAATCAAGCTGTCCACACTGTTTTCACAGTAATCTCGCGCTGCTAGCGGAGGGCTCTCTGCAGTAAGTGCTGGTTAGACACGCTTTGAAGTCGGTGGTTTATTGCCGTCCCAGAGCACACACAGTCTGCGCTGTAAAAACACTCTGTCTCCGAGCTCACCACTCACGCTGGGTTACTCACCTCACAGAGAGGTCTTTTTGGGTACCATAAAGCATGGGAAATGACTCTTTCATTGCGGGGCGTGCCTGTTACTGCCCTGTGTGAGAGGGCCTGCCTCCCCCCGGGGGATCTGGCCCTCTGGCTCTCCGCTGTGTCCATCCCTGTGTCACAGCGATGTGGCTCTGCTCCTGTCTGGGCTCAAACGCTGTCTGGGAGCCGTTTTAATTGGGTTTCCAGATCGCGCGGGCTGTAAGCCTAGCTTCGTTAGCGCGCTAACAAGGCTTTTCCCAGCTGCCGTCTGCAAGTCCCTCTCACTACTGTCTGCAGCAGGGCTAAACTCAGGGCCACTAACACACACACACACACACACACACACACACACACACACACACACACACACACACACACACACACACACACACACACTCCCTCTCACTACTGTCTGCAGCAGGGCTAAACTCAGGGCCACTAACACACACACACACACACACACACACACACACACACACACACACACACTCACACACACACACTCACACACACACACTCCCTCTCACTACTGTCTGCAGCAGGGCTAAACTCAGGGCCACTAACACACACACACACACACACACACACACACACACACACACACACACTCACACACACACACACACACTCCCTCTCACTGCTGTCTGCAGCAGGGCTAAACTCAGGGCCACTAACACACACGCGCACACACACACACACACACACACACACACACACACACACACACACACACACAAACACACACACACTCCCTCTCACTACTGTCTGCAGCAGGGCTAAACTCAGGGCCACTAACACACACACACACACACACACACACACACACACACACACACACACACACACACTCACACACACACACACACACTCCCTCTCACTGCTGTCTGCAGCAGGGCTAAACTCAGGGCCACTAACACACACGCGCACACACACACACACACACACACACACACACACACACACACACACACACAAACACACACACACACACACACACACACACACACACACACACACACACACACACACACACACACTCCCTCTCACTGCTGTCTGCAGCAGGGCTAAACTCAGGGCCACTAACACACACACACACACACACACACACACACACACACACACTAACACACACTAACACACACTAACACACACACACACGCTAACACACTAACACACACACACACACACACACACACTCCCTCTCACTACTGTCTGCAGCAGGGCTAAACTCAGGGCCACTAACACGCACGCACACACTCACACCCATACATGCACACACACACCCAACACAACCTACACACACACACGAACGCACACGCACACACGCAACCACACACATATGCACACGCCCCCTACAGACACAGACATACATGTGTGCGCAGTTACACACACAGAGAAGCAGATCCAGGCACAAACACCCTGCCTTAAAAAGCTCCCATGTTGTTTTACGGTGTATATAACCAACAGATCGCGCGATCCCTTCCAGTCATCGAGAGTGGATACGAGAGGGCGACAGAGCTCTGGAACTTTGAGCTGCTTCAGCTGGCGCTAAGCAAGCAGCATTATGGGTAATGGCCAGAGTGGAAGCGCAGCGCACTGCTGACAGGACCTTGCGCTCTGCGGCGACGACCTTGTCCTTCAGCTGCTTGTGTCCAGTCGTCATCTTCTCCAGCTCTTCCTCCTTCTCACACAGCTGCGGACAAAGACGAGCGAGAGAGAGAGAGAGAGAGAGAGAGAATGCAACTCAACTGCAGAGAAAGCAACTCCGTCTGTATATTTCTGCAATAGCAACAGACAGGAAAAAATGTTTATTATAACAAACGAATCCAGTATTATTTGGATCAGGGAGTACAGACACTTTTCGGTTTTGTTCGTTGCTGTATTGTTTTATTGAACATTTTATCTGTGCCCATAGCTTTTTTAACACAAGCTACATGTAAATGAACAAAAAACATTTCTTATCTGAATTTGAAATAAATTCAGATGTGCTGCTATTTCACTCAGAGTTTTACTTCCCATTAACTCTTCCCACCTCATGGGCTGTGGGCTGAGCTGATAATGGCCGTGTCCCAAATCACACACTAACATACTGCATGCTAATACGCTTCACAGTACGTACATTATACTAAATATTTTAGTACACATCAAGAAGTATGCAAGTACACAGTATGCATCAATTGTGAATGCACTTCTCTGTCAGAATTCTAAATGCACAAACTCTCACGTTAGCTACAATAGAGGCTAGCAAGCATGGTTATCATGGTTATCAAGGATAATGTGGTTGCTATCTAGCTGCTTGTATACTGACAACACACATCTGTTCAAATTGTCTGTCGTTTTTTTAAAAAACTCAGCCATAAGCCCCACCCCATTTATTTTGCAACGAATTCTGGGATAGGTAATGTGGACATTTCCTGGATAGTGTGCAGCTGAAGCACTTTTTTGGCAACTGGGGTATGACATTTTCAAGCATACTACACTATCCATACAATCAGACGTGAATGCACTGCTGGGTCAGTGACTGAACTGTGTCAGGGGGAGCTGAAACCATCTTTCTGAGGCCTGAGTTTTTCGCCTTGGCTTCCCCTGCGATAGCCTAGTGGTGGTTTGAGCATTAGGCCGACAGCGTGGCTCTTCTCTGTCTGCTGCGGAACAGCATGTCAGAAACTCACTCTCCTTCCACTAAACTGCGGTGAGAAAGTTCACAGGATGGTGCGGTCTGAAACTCTGATCAAACAGAGTGCCTCTTCTCCCCCCCCTCATCGGCAACATCTCTAAATATCTCAATATTAAAAACGACGAGGCGCAGTCAGAGGAGAGACGAGGCGGATGGAATACTGAGAGGGAGGCCGGGGAGCCGGGGGCTGGGTGACGCCGGGGCCAAGGGCGCGTGTGGGAGAGCGCCGAGCTCCGCTCCGCTGCGGTGGGACGCTGGAGTCCGACTTCCAAACCCGCCGCTTTATTGGCGAAACTCTCCGCGAGGGAGCTGACATTCACCCCAGCCCGGCTGATTCAGAGACGCCGGCTTTGAAAAGTTAAGAGAGAGAGAAGAAAAACACCCTTCCCTTGCGCGCACCGCGCTCTCGAGCAAACAGAGACGAGAGAGCAGGGGAGGGAGGAGAGCCGGATGAACATTATAATGAAGTTACTGTCTGGCTTTGAAAGTGCAGCACTTCCACCCAGGACTGAGGCTGTCACGGCTGGCAGTGACGGAGCACAGCACTCCGGGGTTCAGGGTTTAACTGCCCTCCGCTCAAAGCGCTTTCTTTGTACACAGTCCCAAGGCGATATCACGCTTAACCTCACATGTCATACAATAACCAATATCTGTACACACCTTGAATTCTCAATAAAGAAGAGGTCGAGTGGTTGTTTTTTTTTTTTTTTTGCCGGAATGAAAAGGTGGCCTTCCACCACATCTCAGAAGGTGTGCAGGGCAACTCGGCGCTCTTGGTTTCAAAGCCTCATATATGTTTTTATCTGCTGAGCTCCCAGTGTGCTTCGTCATTGGTGTCAAGGTTTGCAGACCCCGGGCAGTTGTGTGCGTAGCCTTTTTGTCTGAACCAGCTGATGCACAGTGTCAGAGAGAGGCAAGGTGGAGTTTGCGGGGATGGCTGATGGCTGTTTGAAAATACGGCTATTAGGACAGTGTGTTGATAATGAGAATATTGGCATATGTTGAATGTGTGGCTGTTCGGTCGTGAGGATGTTTATGCTCGGGGCTCATGGAAATGAATAGGTTTGTGAGTGTGGTTGTTAAACAGGGAGATGCTAGGATATTTTTTTTATTGTATGTGGTTGACGGTATGGTCATTAAACAGTGTGACGGTTGTGAATATGTGAGCATGGTTGAAAGTATTGTCATTATGCAAAGAAATGGGAGTGAGTATTTTTTGTGCACTTAATGGTACAGTGAGTATGTTTGTGAACATGGCTGAAGGCACGGTTGTTGGTCAGTATGTTCGTGAGTGAAGTTTAAGGTGTGGTCATTAGGTAGCAGGTGTGGCTGAAGGTGTGGTGCACTTGAAGGTGTGGTCATTGGTTAGCGGGTTTGTTTGTGAGTGTGGTCGAAGGTGTGATCGTTAGGTAGCGGGTTTGTTTGTGAGTGTGGTTGAAGGTGTGATTGTTAGGTAGCGGGTTTGTTTGTGAGTGTGGTTGAAGGTGTGATCGTTAGGTAGCGGGCTTGTTTGTGAGTGTGGTTGAAGGTGTGGCCGTTAGGTAGCGGGTTTGTTTGTGAGTGTGGTTGAAGGTGTGATCGTTAGGTAGCGTGTGCGGTCGAAGGTGTGGCCGTTAGGTAGCGGGTTTGTTTGTGAGTGTGGTTGAAGGTGTGATCGTTAGGTAGCGGGTTTGTTTGTGAGTGTGGTTGAAGGTGTGATCGTTAGGTAGCGTGTGCGGTCGAAGGTGTGGCCGTTAGGTAGCGGGTTTGTTTGTGAGTGTGGTTGAAGGTGTGATCGTTAGGTAGCGGGCTTGTTTGTGAGTGTGGTTGAAGGTGTGATCGTTAGGTAGCGTGTGCGGTCGAAGGTGTGGCCGTTCGGTAGGAGGTGTGGTTGAGAGCGAAGTGCTGGGGGACTGACCTGTCTCTGTAGCGCTCCCCTCTCGATCTCCAGCTGTTCCTGCAGCTGGCTCACCTCCCCATGCAGCTTTTCACAGCGCTCTTCCAACCGCTGCCGTTCCTCCCCCTGCTCCTGAGCTGCACGCTCCTGCTGCTGAAACTAATCACACACACACATACACACACACACACACGCGCGCGCACACACACGCACGCACACACACATACACACACGCGCGCACACACACACACGCGCGCACACACACACACGCGCGCGCACACACATACACGCGCGCACACACACACACACACACCCACGCATGCAGGGGAGTTATGTCAGTACTCTGTCAGCAGACACCTCTGCATAATGCATAATGCATATCACACCTCAGAAATGGCCCATTAGCAAATGAAAGTGTAAGAGGTGCTGAGAACGGATCTGATCAGATGAGTACAGAAGAGATGATCCACACAGGACTCCTCACTTCCTCTGCCCATCTGGCTGAGACCAGAACCCTGACCCCCCACTCAGACCTGTCTGTTTGGGCCAGTCCAGAACCGTGGTCCTCTCTGTAGACCTACCTGTTTGGGCCAGTCCAGAACCATGATCCTCTCTGTAGACCTACCTGTTTGGGCCAGTCCAGAACCATGATCCTCTCTGTAGACCTACCTGTTTGGGCCAGTCCAGAACCATGATCCTCTCTGTAGACCTACCTGTTTGGGCCAGTCCAGAACCATGATCCTCTCTGTAGACCTACCTGTTTGGGCCAGTCCAGAACCATGATCCTCTCTGTAGACCTACCTGTTTGGGCCAGTCCAGAACCATGATCCTCTCTGTAGACCTACCTGTTTGGGCCAGTCCAGAGCCTCTGTCTTTCCCTTAGGTCTGTCTGTTTGGACTAGACCATAACCCTGATCCTCTCTGTTGACCCATCCATTCGAGTCCGTCCAGAACCCTCACCTTCCCCTCAGGCCTGTCTGCGTTCTGACCCCCCGTCTCTCTGAGCCAGCGCACCCAGACACTGATTTATAATTTTAATACCCCTCATTTCCACACCAGCGCCCCTTTTCCAAAAGTCATTTTCCAATTTGTGACAAACTGCGCGTCCATTTTTCTTAATCCAGCCTATGACAGCCCGCTTCCAGGCGGATATGCAATTCAGATCGAGCACTTTGCAGGAGCGGGCGGAGATGCTCCGGGCTGTTTGTGTGCGTGCGCGTGTGTGTGTGTGTGTGTGTGTGTGTGTGCGTGTGCGTGCGTCTGTGTGTGTGTGTGTGTGTGTGTGTGTGTGAACGTCTTCTTTTATGACTGCGTGTTCAATTTTTTTCAAAGAGGAAATCTGTAAGTGTCATTTATTAGATGGAAGAAATGGTTTTGTTGAATAATAATAATAAAAAAAATCGGCTCCAGGGAAAGTAATAAGCGTTTGGCCATAAGTGTAATAATTACACTTAACGTAATAAGGAATACGATGATGATGATTATAATCATATAAAATATGTATTAGCATTAGCAGCCTGAACACAGAGCGCGGGGCGGCTGCAAGGTCATTATGTGAACGTTTAGGTGAGCTGGCACAGGGCCTCGATACTGCGGGTGAGAGACTGCGTTTCCTGGCCTGATCACACAGTCACAGACACAAGCAGAGGAGGAAGAGGCGCCGCAGTTCCGGACATACCCTGTGGGTGGCGCTGTGGAGCTCGTCCCTGGTGCGTCCGAGCTGCAGCTGCATGGCTGTGCAGCCTCTCTCCCTCTCACTCTCCCTCACCTGCAGCTCCTCCAACGCCTTCTGCAGCCTCCGCTCCTCCACAGACCTCTCCTGCAGCTGAGAGAGAGAGAGGGAGAGAGCGAGAGGGGGAGAGAGAGAGAGAGAGGCAGGGAGAGAGAGAGAGAGAGAGAGAGAGAGAGAGACAGGGAGAGAGAGAGAGAGAGAGAGAGAGAGAGAGAGAGGGGGGGGAGAGAGAGGGAGAGAGAGGGAGAGACAGGGAGAGAGTGAGGGAGAGAGAGGCAGAGAGAGAGAGGCAGGGAGGGAGAGAGAGGCAGAGAGAGAGGCAGGGAGGGAGAGAGAGAGAGAGGGAGAGAGAGAGACAGGCAGAGAGAGAGAGAGAGAGAGAGAGGCAGAGAGAGAGAGAGAGAGGGAGAGACAGGGAGAGAGCGAGGGAGAGAGAGGCAGAGAGAGAGAGAGAGAGGGAGAGGGAGAGAGAGAGACAGAGGGAGGGAGTGAGAGAGAGAGAGAGAGAGAGAGGGAGAGGGAGAGAGAGAGAGAGCGTCACGCAGGGAGACAGGTACACACACCTACACCAGATCCCATCCCCGATCACAACCAGAAGGCTGTGTGTTCCAATCCCCACTGCGGCAGTGTTCTTTCACCCTTGACAGAGGCAGGGCTCAGATTAACCGCTTAAGTTAATATTCGGCTATGGAAGTTTGCATATTCAGTAAAATATGAGCTGCTCAAGATGCTCTGGGTTTTCACAGCAAACGAATCATGTAATAACACGGGGAAATTAAAATTAATATGCTAATATGTAATATACGTCTCCACAGCTTCCGGATAACACCAGGGGAAGCTTGTGTTTTACTTGGGAGAAGAGACTGAAAACTGAAAAGCAATTTCAACTGGGGTCACCTGCTCCCGCCGAAAATGGAAGCATCTGACACTGTAGGGCTGTGTATGATCGAGGAGTCTGGCTGCCGTCCTGACAGCTCCGCCTCCAGCGGCTCAGGATGGACATGATTGGCTGGCTCCTCCAGCCCCCGCCCCATCATCAATCATCTGGCCAGTGGGAGGCCTGCCAGCAAACTCCCGCCCGTGTAACAGAGGCGGTAATGACAGTAATGCCCCGAGACGATCAGGGAAAAGTTTTCTAACGAGGAGGCGCTGGTGGCCCGGGTGAGAGTGAGTGTGTGTGTGTGTGTGTGTGTGTACCCTTGCATCTGAAGGTGCGTGTTTGTGTGTGCGTGTGTGCGAGGTGTGGGCCGGCCTTGTGTGGTCATGTGACCTGCTCTTCCTGGCGCAGGCCGAAGACGGGATGGCGTGGAGCAGAAGGCCGGCCCGCCTGCCAGCCAGCCGCCCGCGTTTCCTCCGGTTTGGGGGGGGGAGAGAAAAGGGTAAAATAACAGGAACAAGTTGTCGGAAATGAAATTTCAATTCATCCAGTCCCTTTATACAGCGGCGTGGGAACTCACAGCGGAGGGGAGGGGATCAATAGTGTTTAGACAGCAGAGCAGATTTTCTAAGCGGCGGATCAATAGGAGAGAGAGAGGGAAAAATATCCCGGCTTTTCTTTAGGTGTTGTAGTAAATAGGAACAAATCGGTGGCCTTAGGCTAAATGGATTGACCAGCTGTTTCCCAGGTCTGTTCTGTAAATAAAGATCTATTCGGAAACGCTCTGGCAGAGAACCCGAGGGGACACGTCGCCGAGACTCCGACGCTCTCACACACACACACACACACACAAGCACACACAAACACAGACACACACACACACACACACACACACACACACACACACACTTTCACATGCAAGCGCACATACACATACGCACGCGCACGCGCACACACACACACACACACACACATACATATATACATGCACACACACAAACAGCAAGGCTTTGCGCTGCGTCTGCCAACATCTTCATCCCTCAGGTAGAGGCTTGTAGCCTAGCGCAGCCTAGAGTTTCTCTATAGCCACACAGGCAGCTCTGTTACTTTGTGTAAACTTTAAAAGCACAGACACCATGCTGCTATGCTATAACATAAGCTCCTTATGGTGCCCAAAGGTCAAAAAGCCTCTCCAGATCCAGTGGAGCCTCAACAGCAGTCATCCAAAGATGGATCTTAACAATAGATTTAAATCGGGGGGGGGGGGGGGGGCTCCTAAACAAAAGACAAAATTAACTGTTAGTGACACTTTCTCTGACATGTCAACATTAACAACAAGCATGATGGTTGAAAAAAAACGGGTCAAAGGATCCTGGCCTTCAACTGATTCCTAACTCACATTTATTTTCATTCAAAACACAACTAATCATTCACAACCCCTGCAACTCCTTGCTGGGACTACATTAATTTGCCGTAGGGGCCCTGAGGCTGGTGAGGGGTCCCTCATGGCGTGAGGGGCAGGGACCCAGAGGGGCGCGGCTCAGTCTGAAGGCTGAGACAGAGCCAGAACTGTGACACCCACCGTGAGGATCAACATTAGAGGAACGTGGGGCTGTAACACGCCCGATGTTGACACTAGCCGCGGGACCCCGCTTGGAGCGGGCGGCTCGGCCGTGTTTGGACTCGGAGACAGGGGCTGTGTAAACGTTACCGCCGCCGGACGCCGCCGGGACACCCCGCCAAGTCGCCACGGAGGCGGCCGGTACTGTTCGTTCCCACATTCCTGTTCCCCTCCATTAGCAGCAGACACTTTAACAAGATTTATAATTGGCCCCATTCTGCCACTCTGTCACCAGGAGTAGGAGGGGCAGGGATAAGCTCCGCCCCTCATCTTACACTCCAAAGGTTCTGGCCAATCCCAGGGAGCCAACATTATATATGAGGAGCATACAGACGACCCTATTTCAGATGCA
Source organism: Megalops cyprinoides (assembly GCF_013368585.1). NCBI lineage: Eukaryota > Metazoa > Chordata > Actinopteri > Elopiformes > Megalopidae > Megalops > Megalops cyprinoides. The sequence continues at coordinate 3,749,907 of NC_050595.1, forward strand.
ACACTTTCTGAAAACATGTTTGTTAAAAGGATAAATGTGTTCTGATGAAACACATTGTGCATTCAGAGTCAAAGACACAGGTGGAAACCAGACTGAGGCAACAGCAGGAATGTCACACCGGGTGTGTGTGTGTGTGTGTGTGTGTGTGTGTGTGTGTGTGTCAGGCTTGTCTCACTACAAGGACAGATCACCCTACTTGTGACGGCAATAGTTCATTAGTCAAGACTTCAGTCTGACTTCAGTTTAACTCCTTCCAAAGTGTGTTGACTTGATGATCATATTCTCTTGGCCTAAAAACGAGATCTTTATATTTCCAGAGAAGGTGAATATGGAAATGAGGCCATTTGGTTCTAATAGGCTCCTCCGCCATGCTAATGGTGCTGAACTCACTAAAGAGCACATTCTTTCGGCTGTCAGTTTTTCCTCCGCTTTTTTTTTTCTCAAAACGAAGACAAAATAAATGGTAAAGCTGTGCGTGCAAACTGCCATTAAATATTTAGAGCAGAGCGAGTCATTCCTGGGGTTTTTATGATCCCCTTCTTATTTTTCCCTAATAGGATTGTTTTAAATATTAAAACTCTTCCTCTTTACAAATGGCAAAGCACAATATGAAAAGCAGTTTTTTTTTTCCTTCCCCATTTTCACAGATAGGAAATTAAAGCAGGCGTCTGATCGTTCGCCCGCATTGGGGGGGGCGACGTCTCAGCTGCAAGAACCGTCACTGCGCAGCGGGAAAGGTGGGCTATGCGCTGCTACTGGAGATGTGTAACCACGTCCCTTCGCTGATATGAGGGTTTATGCCGACGTTAACACGACTGCTTTTTTTTTGGTTTAAATTAACCAAACAAACTGTTTAAATGGTGGGCCAGAGGACGCTGTGAGGTGTGTGACTGACCTTGAAGGCACTGGTCTAAAGAACAGCACCAGGCAGTGGGCAGCTTTACGCTAACAGACAGAGCAACGCTGGACTGGAAACTCCAGCAGCCATTCCAAATAAAAAGACAGAGAAAAAGAAACAGAAAAAGAAAGAGAATAAGAATCAGAATGAGAATGAGAGTAAGAATAAGAAAAGGAATAATAATCAGAATGAGAATAAGAATAAGAAAAAAAGAATGAGACCAAGAATGAGACTCAGAATGAGAACGACAATAAGAAGAATAAAATTGAGAATACGAATAAGCAAAAAGAATGAGAATAAAAAAGAGAGTAAGCATAATAAGAAGGGATACCATTTTGTGCAGCACAGACACCCAGCAGTGAGGTCAATGACAGTGCATTCATCATAGGCTATGAATTCCTGCTCGTCTCTCTGAGGTATCCGGGATTTGCCCCGGAGAAGCCGAGCCCCCCACAAGTGTTTTCGGACAGGGGCCCCCCTAATCCGAGAGGCAGGGCGCTGGGACGTGCGGACGCCCGGGGCAATTCTCAGAGCACTGTCCGCTTTAAGAGCAGAGGCGCCCCCAAGGGGCCCTGGATGGTCACCGCGGAAACGGGCCCCATGTGGCGCAGTGAGCGCGGCACATGGGGCGAATTTGCGGGACGAGTCGGACCCACGGCGGTATCAGCTTTAATAACGCGGACTCCCTCTCTCCTGACAAACATGGGCAAATCAATTAAACCGCTCTGACATTCTGCAGCAGTGCCCGTGTAAATCCAACACCGCCCTCGCCCCCTGTTTTCATTTCATAAAGCCATCAGCAATGAGATGAATTTCTATTTTTATGCCCTCGTTTTTTCAAACGCTCGACAGGCCAGGGCAGTTGTTATCTTTCTAAACACATGTTTTAATAGGTAAAAACAAACATTCTTAACAGCTTTAGCATAATTCACATTATGCCTATTTGCCATTAAGAAAAAAGTGCCTCACAGACCTGAAGCATTGAAAGGGCTGAGAATGTAAACCACGGTGGCCGTGCAGTATATCATAATTTTGCTGATGAGAGCATGAGAGAGGGTAGAGTGTGAAATAATAAATACTGAAGATATTGCATGTAACAGTGATATATTCAGTGAAAACATCAGAGCAGGGAGTAATAACGAGGCCCATGATGAATGCAGTGATGTCTCCACAGCTCCAGCCCTGAGAGGCGGGAGTTCCTGCTGAACCACTGAAGCCCCGGACTGAGCTGACTGAAGGTGGGGTGTGTCAGTTTCGGACCCCTGACCCATCTGGACCGCGGGTGGGGGCAGGGGCTCAGTGATTGGAGGGAGGGGTTACACCGGATCAGCCCAGAAAAGTCTGGTCAGGTAGCTCCAGCTATGCATGAGGAAGAGCGGGCCTTAGGGTAGTGAGTGAGGTCACTTCCTGTCTGGGAGCTGAGTGGCGGGGGTGGTGTCCGTGAGTGACCCGTCCCTGTTGTTTGCCTCTTCCTGTCTCCTGGTACCGATCATCACAAAAATGCACTCCACAACGTCACCTAACTACACACTACAATGTCACCAAACAAGACAAAACACCCAGCAGGGTCACCCAGCTACATACCACAACCTGCAGGGTCACCCAGCTACATACCACAACCCAACCCACATCGAGATCAGCATCAAGCAGCACCCTTACACAAAATGCTGCCAGACCCTGGGGGGGGGAGGGGGGGGGGGGGGTAACTGTCACGCAGCCTGTTACTGCACGACACACCTGCCCTGAGTGCTTCTCTCGGCTTACGTCCCCGACTCGTTAAAGATGGTGGAAATTTCCGCGCGGGTGGAAGGGGACAGCACTGCAGGCGGAGAGGAGCGGTTGCTATGGAGACGCGGCCGTGGAGAGAGCCGGTCTTTCGCGTGGTCACGTGACCTGCTTCCTGCGCGCGGCCAACAGACGCTCCGCAGACCTGAGGACGCGTCACCTCGGCCACAGCGGACGGTAGCCGTGCACACAGCTGTGGTTACTCAGCTTTTACAGGGGTACAGGCCTGCTGCACATCCACCCAAACATCACACTGCTGCACATCCACCCAAACATCACACTGCTGCACGAGACATGGAAAACACACACACACACCCACGCACACACACACACACACAGCGTGGACACGCACACGCACACAGACACACACTGTGTGGACATGCACACATACACACACACACACACACACACACACACACACACACACACACACACACACTGCACAAACACCCTCTCACCCACCTCCACCCAACCACACACACCCCCTCACCCACCTCCACCCACACACACCCACACCTACATACACTCAACACACCTGGAAACTCCGGGCTGCAAGGAGCAGGGGTTGTAGACCGGTGTTTGCGAGCTCAAATCCCAGGTGGATCACTGCTGTTGCACCTTTGAGCCAGGTACTAAACCCTACCTGCATAAGTAAATATCCCGCGGCAGAAATGGCTGATATGTAAGCTATGCAAGTCGCTCTGGATAAGAGCCGCAACGAAAGGATGAGAGAGGAACCCAGAGCTTCCCCTTAGCGTCTCTCTCCTCTGATTCTCTCATCAGTGTCCATCAGACAACCGATACCCCGGCTCCCACGGCTGGCAGTAAAACCGTTCCTGCGCCTTCCCGGTTCGGCCTATTCGCATTCCGAGGGGTATGGAACTCTGGTGTTCAGAAGATCCAATTCTATAACATCTGCTGGAGGGAGGATAAGTGCAGTACTGCACTGGATATCTCGTTATTGTAGAGGGTCTTTGCCTCAGCCCTTCAACATCAGCCCTGCACAGTGCTCCAATCAGACAGCATCACTGGGGTCACCGAGCCTGCCAAAGCACCTCCACGCTAATCAAGGTCCGGCCATTTCCCAATCAGAAATGATTGCCCTCCATTTAAAAGCAAACCCGAGTAAACCGCCTGACGTAAAACCAAAACAAATTACTGTCACATCTGGGCCAAACGCGAAAGGCCAGACTTAAAACAGATATAAATATATATGAATAAATAAGTTTGAAGGAGAGGGGGGGGAAAAAAACTGTCCTACCGAAGCAAATTACGGATCTAATCAGAGCTTTCTGCATGAAGGTACCTGGCTCCCATTTGCATCATAACACGGCGTGCAATATCCATTTCCCAGTTTACTGCTTATTGGAAGTGCAAAGTATGAAAAGCCATTAAGGCCGCAAATGGGAAAGCAATTTGCTGTCACACGTATTCGGCTCTATTAAAGAGCAAAATCTTGTTAACCATTTGGAATTAGAGTCATTTGGCAAAAGGCATTCTGCTGCACTCCTTTAAAATAAGTAATTATGCCTCCCCTCCCTCTCTCCCTCTGTCTTTCACTGGCGAGCGAGGGACGTGGCAGGGGGGGGGGGGACGTGGCGGGGGGGGGGGGCGGGGGGGCAGCAGCCTGAACCAGTGCAGGACACACTCTGCTACACACCGAGACAGACACACTCTGTTACACTAACACAAACATACTGTTACATTCTAGACCAGCACAATGAGATACAGACACGGTCAGAAAACACACACACACTGAAACAGACACACTATCACAAACACTGACCAAGACACACTATCAAAAAAACAATGAATACACACACTGACACTTTGAGACACCTACATATACACAAAGACACAGACACACTCACAGAGACAAACTCTTACACAGACATGAACACACTGACAGACACTCATTAACACAGCCAACACAAAGAGAACAAGCCTACAGACAAACATGCGCACAGTCAAACGCAGGAACACACTCCCTCCTGTCCTGTCTCCGTGACCCCGTCATCAGGGCTAGGGCTCCTTGCTGGCTGTCAGCGATGGACTCTCTGGGAGTAGCAGCCATCTCTCACCCCGCCCCATCACCTGCCTGACTGGGCTCGGTGGACGCGGTCCAGTAAGGTGATTTTCACCGGAACATGGCCGGTCCGTTTGCGCTTTGCCGGATGCTCGATCCCGACCTCTCCTGATTGACCCCCGGAGCCCTGACCGCCGATTCGGTGACGACTTAATTTCCTCCGTAAAACTTCAGCAGGAGATTAAACTGAGGCCTGTGTGTGTAATGACCTGTGTGTGAATACAGCGGGATGATGGTGGCAGGGGTGGTGTTAGTGGGGATGGTGGAGAAGTGAACTATCAAAGAGAAACCCCAGAATCAGCCAGGCTTCATATTAGGCCTGCTTTTGACAGGAAGTTAAAGGTAAGTTCTGAGGAAGGTTCGACTAAAACTCCTCAAAAAGACCTGCAACCGATGCTTCTCTCCTGTTTAAAGGTGTTGTGAGCCAGGAATTTGCAGGGTTGAGCAGCGCACTAAAGAGAGAGAGAAATTACCGTCAGCAAGACAGGTGAAGACAGCCAGAAACACAAACAAAGGAACAGAGAGAGAGACACAGAAGGACAACATGGGAGACAGATGAAAAGAAAAAGAGACAGAGATACAGAGGAAAAGAGAGAGACAGACACAGGAAAAGACAGAGAAACAGACAGAAAAAGACAGATAAAGACAGGAAAAGGCAGAAGAGGAGAAAGAGACAGATGAACAGACACAGACAGACAGACAGAAGAACAGGCAAAGAGACAGACACAGATAGACAGAAGAACAGACAGAAAGACAGACAAAGGAAAAGACAGACAGAAGAACAGGCTAAGAGACAGACAAAGGAAAAGACAGAAGAACAGACAGGCAGGCAGGCAGTGTGTGCTCTCAGTGGGGAGGGGTGGATGTGGGGGCGTTGGGGGGGGGGGTGTGGGTGTACTGGGGGGATGGGGAGTGGGTACGTTGCTGACTCTGTCCTTGTCAAGGCCGCCTCACTGATCCCCCCCCCCCCCCCCCCAACGCACCCCGAGCTCCCAGTCGACCCCCAGCCCCCGGTGTCGGCGTCTTGGCCCGGCCTCATTAACACACACCTCTGACATCATTAAGACGTTTCCAGGAAAATTAATTGAAAAATAAATGAAGAAAAATGTGTTGCAGAATGCCAGAGCGCTCTCCATAAATCACCGGCCGCAGCCCGGAGCCCGGAGCCGGGAGCCGAGAGCCGCGGCTCCCCGTAATGAACTGCCGACTATTTATTTTATCCTGACGCTACAAATTAGAATTCAGACGCGCAGATTATATTAGGGGTGTCTGTCATGCGGAACTGCTGTGGGATGCACAGAGGATTTTAAGAGGAGCACAGGAGGGGGGAGAAGGAAGGACACAAAGTAATTAAAGGCACCGCGAAAAGGACACTAAAGAAGAGGCCCGCTGCAGCAACAAGCGCAGTGCGCTGCTGCGTACGTACACAGGCATAAATATGTCTAACGTTAGCGTTATTGGAGGACAATATTTTACTGTTTTTTAACGGCTTTATGAGCATAAAAGGAATGAACTATTTTTCAGTATGCACTGCCAGGCCTTAAGTTTTGGTAGATATAATCGCGTACAGTAAGTAATCACATCCTAACGAGGCCTTCCTGACCCAACACCTGGCACATGCAAATGTTCGGACTTTCCGCCAGTCCAGACACAATGATGTCACTCCCTGGCACCGGTCCCACCCGACTCTCTCACACTGTCACTGCGACTGCCTGTCAGAGACAAGGGGGCTCTGTGGGTGTGTGTGTGCGCCTGCATGTGTGTGTGTGCCTGTATGTGCGTGTACGTCTGTATGTCTTTAAGTGTATGTAAAACCCACTGGGAACTATATGGATACCTATAAACCACACTGATAACAATCTATTATTTGCAAGCGGTCACACCAGAGATTTTTCATTCAGCTCTCCTGCCAATCAGGTCCTTCCCAGACACTGTATCTCTGCTGTGACATTGCGCCATTATTTAAATCAACGGTGGCTGGTCAGACGCACCATTATTTAAAGCGGCAGAGACTAGTCAAAGGCGGTTTATCACAGAAACACTGTATTAAAAAAATACTGAGATCCCTGCTACAGCCATCACACGTTATAGTAAATCAGAGGTAAGTATAAGCTATTCTGGGTGATTTTTATCTGAGCACAAACAAAAATCATCTCAATGGTCAGGCGTCACGAAAGGTATGATGCTGAAAATGGCACCAGCGTTTGCTGTAAAAGGCCATGCTTAACTGTGGAGCTTCTACTTCTGACAGCCTTTAAAAGTCCCTTCCGTGGTCAAACCAAAATGAGTGAGGTTATCCTGACCCAACACCATCTCTGAGAAAAAGGATAAGGATCTGGGCCCAGGCGCTGACTCAGAGAAACCCCACTTCCACTTTAACAGACAGAATCTGCAGGTAACCCCACCTACACCCCCCCCCCCCCCCCCTTCCCCACAGCCCCCCGGGGGCTCACCTCGAGTTTGTGTCACACGCTGGTGTGAGTCACATGATCAGGGAAAAGGAGGTGGAGCAAAGACACAGAGGAAGCGGATCTCTATGGACCAGACTGCAGCGTCTTGAACGACAGGGTCAAAGAAACAAGGCCCAAATCGCCCCAGCAACCACCATTCAGAATACTGCTGTCTCTGGAGAGCGTGGCGGAGTCGACCCGCTCCAGGACCTTCCCTGTCCTCTGCCTGTGTTCTTCATTAACATATCAAAGCAGATTGTTCTGTCTGTCATTACTGAAGGTACACAGCTTCTGATGTTCTAGCTTCTCATCAGCATTCTTGACGAGGCGTGGTCTAAAACGGAACGTCCACAGACAGCACTCCTCCCGTAACAGACCGGAACCTCGTGGGGAGGGGAATACGACGTCACAATGAAGAGATCTGTGGAACCAGAATGGTGCGACATTCTGAGAATTCCAGAACGTTTCTGTACCATCACTGCAGCGCTATCACCATGAAGGCACGACAAAAATGCAAACAGGCTGCGCATAACAGACAGTCAGAGCCACACAAGGCCCTTCCACTGGCGGAGCTGTGTGGAGGACCGCATGGCCTCGCAGTCAGAAGACAGCAGGAACAGCGCAGTAACAAACAAATAGCAGCAAACAGATTCTTCTTCCGAGAAGTGACTTCAGATCCAAAAGGATGCTGTGGATATGGGCCTGGGAGAGAGGGTTGTGGAAGGGAATCCATTTCCCGTCAAAGGTGAATGGTTTTGTTTTTCCAGGCAAGGATATCTGGAAAAGTTGCGTGTGTCAGTGCAGCGGGTATAACCAGGAAGGTAAAATGCACAGGAAAATCTGTAAGCTGCCATACCCTTGGAGATACAGCTTGAAATTGCGTCTTTGATGGAGAGGGGAACGCTGCCTTCCTGAGGAGCAATGCTGGAGGTTCAGACTGCCAAACACTTTGCGTAATGAAAACGTTCATTAAAAAATGCAAATCAAGGAGACTGCATTTTCTAATTAAATTACATTCACCATGCAGTCAGCCAAACTTCACTGAATCTTAACTTCCAGAGCGCTGGGACCGAAACTCATAAGCTATCCCCCTGGGTGTCCTCCAGTGTTAAATGGTATGTTCAAAGAGGCGTGCGTTTGGTTCCTGCACCTCTGAAAGGCAGCTCTGACGTGTGCTGGATGCAGGAAACGCATTTCAAATGGCACATCGCTGCAGAGAGACCTCCTCCTCCACCACCTCCTCCTCCTCCTCCTCCTCCTCGCATGGACACTTCCTGCTCCTCATTTCCTGCTGCATTAACACCTTCCTCTGAAGACACAAGAACGCCCAGAATCCCAGCGCTGAAATAATCGATGAAAAACCTGTATTTCGCAGCCTTGCTGAAACAATCCGTGAGCTCACAGAAGACTGTTCACAACAGTGGGGCTGGGAGCAGAAAAGACACAGTAGCGTGGAATACGGGTTTAAAACCACCACGGGCTGATCTCTACAACCTGAGGAAAATGTGGTTGGAAGTTTTCATCAATAACAATCATCACGCAATTCTCAGACACACTTTCTTCTCCTACAGTACCTATACATTACAACTCAAGCTCCTAAAACATACATTTTGCCTCCTACTCTATTCTACCCGAAGCTATCTTCCTATCTGTATCCTCCTGTCTGACTTTACACCATCCAGCCGCGCAACGCAACGCACACATATACACACAAAGACACAGAGGCCTGTGATAGGCCATTCCTGTCTGGGTGCTGTGAGACACTGATACCATGCTATGACATCACACCTACATCAACGCACCGGATACACAGGGCAAAGCCGATATGCAAAGAAAATCTCACACATCAAACATAATTTTCTAATACCTGTGCACAGTTACCTGCACACTTACATGAGTAACAACGTATATGCCTATTGTGTTTGGGTGTTTGTGTGTGTGTGTGTGTGCGCACATGTGTGTGTCCATATGTAGCTCCTTGTACTCAGGGCCTGGTGCATGTTTGCTGTGTGCAGGTGCAGCTCCTACACTGAGGACCCGGTGCGTGCTCGCTGTGTGCACTGAGGGCCCGGTGCGTGCTCGCTGTGTACACTGAGGACCCGGTGCGTGCTCGCTGTGTACACTGAGGACCCGGTGCGTGCTCGCTGTGTGCACTGAGGACCCGGTGCGTGCTGCATGCTCGCTGTGTGCACTGAGGACCCGGTGCGTGCTCGCTGTGTACACTGAGGACCCGGTGCGTGCTCGCTGTGTGCACTGAGGACCCGGTGCGTGCTCGCTGTGTGCACTGAGGACCCGGTGTGTGCTGCATGCTCGCTGTGTGCACTGAGGACCCGGTGCGTGCTTGCTGTGTGCACTGAGGACCCGGTGTGTGCTGCATGCTCGCTGTGTGCACTGAGGACCCGGTGCGTGCTCGCTGTGTACACTGAGGACCCGGTGCGTGCTCGCTGTGTGCACTGAGGACCCGGTGCGTGCTGCATGCTCGCTGTGTGCACTGAGGACCCGGTGCGTGCTTGCTGTGTGCACTGAGGACCCGGTGCGTGCTGCATGCTCGCTGTGTGCACTGAGGACCCGGTGCGTGCTTGCTGTGTGCACTGAGGACCCGGTGCGTGCTTGCTGTGTGCACTGAGGACCCGGTGTGTGCTGCATGCTCGCTGTGTGCACTGAGGACCCGGTGCGTGCTTGCTGTGTGCACTGAGGACCCGGTGCGTGCTCGCTGTGTGCACTGAGGACCCGGTGCGTGCTCGCTGTGTGCACTGAGGACCCGGTGCGTGCTTGCTGTGTGCACTGAGGACCCGGTGTGTGCTGCATGCTCGCTGTGTGCACTGAGGACCCGGTGCGTGCTTGCTGTGTGCACTGAGGACCCGGTGCGTGCTCGCTGTGTGCACTGAGGACCCGGTGCGTGCTCGCTGTGTGCACTGAGGGCCCGGTGCGTGCTCGCTGTGTGCACTGAGGGCCCGGTGCGTGCTCGCTGTGTGCACTGAGGACCCGGTGTGTGCTCGCTGTGTGCACACACCACAGTGCAAATGAGCATTGCAGGACTCCTGCGCATGGGGTATGAAAAATGAGAAAGTGCCGAGACCGTGTGTGTTGGGGGGTGGGGGGTGGCGGGAATAATCACTCCTCACCACACCGCATCGCAGCCCGGAACAGCGTGCAGCTCCATGCACAAGAAATACAGTATTGCAGCTCCGCTTCCAGCCTCCACACTGCAAGACATCAAATACAGCCTTCTGCTTTAGTGTGTGTGTGTGTGTGTGTGTGTGTGTGTGTGTGTGTGTGTGTGTGTTCGCACGTGTGCATTTCTGCATGTTTGGGAGGACCAGCTAGCCTAAAAATGCCTTCAGTGTATTCTTTCTGAATGTTCTGAGACATCTCTTCAGAGATGTAGCTCCATATCTGAGTGATATGAAGGAGGAGATGCTGCGGTCTCCATCGGAGGTGCTGAAACAGACGTGCCTCTTTTCTAAAGTTAAAACCCACAAAAAAAAGAAAGGAAAAAAAAAAAACCCCGAAACAAATGTGTTTATTGTTCACTCAGGCCAAACGTGAGGTACAGCAGAACCCCATGCTGTCACAGACAAAGCATATTACACGCCATCACGCCTGAATGAATGACATCCAACCGACAACAGCCGCCGCGCTGCTGCCTGCTGTGTGCCCCGACCAGCCCGCAGTACCCTCTTCTGCCATTAGGTGTCTCTCTTTCACTGTGCAAGCGCGGTGAACTGCGGCCCGCCTCCCCCCACCTCCCCCCGCCACCCCCAGGCCCCTCCCCTCCCGGACTCCCATCTCCACATAATATATACACCATCATTTGAAAATGGCAGCTTTTTGAAAATTCACCTTGATTATCAGACATTAAAAGTGACTTATCCAGCGCTGAGTGTCTGGCTGGGGGGATGACTGCAGACAGCAGAACAATGCGGCCCGCTTGGTATTAACGCCTCGCTGGGGATTGTGGGGAGGGGGGCGGGAGCAGCCCTTTGTTCTCTCCCACATCCAATTATTTTTAACGTGTGCCTCTTTTCGCAACAACAAGAGCGAATTTAATTTTAATGCACTCCAAAAAAGGAAAAAAAAAACCCGGCTATTCTTAAGCAGAAAAGGGGGCTAAGCAGTGGGGGGGGGGGAATTAAGCGTGAGCACATACCCCCCCGCTCACACCACAAGTCAAACGGCTGCAATAACAACTCTGCAGACCCCAACACACACACAGTCTTTGCAAAGCACCTCACCTTTCACACACACAACACTGTCAGAACATTATGTACATAATGCAAACCGGAAGAAAATATGGTCAAATGCAAACACAAATGATCGGGGGGGGGAAAATCAATGAATTAAATATTTAAAAACATCGACACATTTAAAGCAAACACGTGCAACTAAAACGGAAAAGACTGTGGATGAAAGTGTGCCAGTGGCCAAACCAACGAAGGCTTGGTTTGAGTGTGAGAGCGTGTTTTTCTAACTGCACAAGCGGCTCATCTGCGTGCCAGCGAAGCGGCCGGAGTCGTGGGCGTTCCCGGGAGAGGGGGCGCTCAGTGCGGGACGCCCTGTCGTGAACGCTGTGGCATCTCTGATACACACATCCCCTCCTGCCCTTCAGTGGGGCGGCGGTCCGGCGCGCTCCGTCACCAAACGCCGAACCCCGAGCACCTCACCTCACACGGAGAGGAAAAACTGAAACACGTGGGCGGAAGAGGCCGAGACTCAGGCTGTATTAAAAGCAGCTTCTCTTTACGCAGTGGCGGCCATCTTGGCTCCCGGGCGACGCCTCTGCAGCGCGGCAGGAAATGATTCTCTCTCGTCTCGTCGCCAGCGTCGCCGCGCTCGGAGAACTGTCATTTCACCGCGCAGAGAAACCGCACTCTGCCATTCCCACAGCCACACAGACACCTCAACACTCAGCACTCATCAGCACACACATACACAAACGCATGGACATGAGCCATACATTACACACACACACGCACTCACGCACACATACAAACACACGCAGACATCAACACCCCGCACACAAGCACAAGCACACCAAATTAAATTCCAGTCTAGCAGATGACGGCTGAGCGCTGAGTGTGTGTGTGTGTGTGTGTGTGTGAGGCTCACTCTGCAGCACTGTGAAACCAATTCTCTGGAGATGGTGAAATTAAAGAGTGCAGCCCTGGCTGTTTATGGTTTTCACTCTCTTCTGCTCTCAATCAAATGTTTTATTAGCGATCATTCGGCACGGCGTGGCGTTGCACAGAGTGGCACCTCAGCCCGCCCTCGGCTCGGCACGCAGGTAAAAACCCCCCCCCGCCACGGCGCGCTGCAGCCCACCCCAAACCGCGGCTCGCAGGAACCGCTTGTCATTCCAGAAGCTTCCAGAAACCCCCTCCGATCATAGCGTGCGTGTCCGTGGCCTGGGAAATCGGGCGCTGTCTGCAGGGGACAGGAGGAAGAGGGTGACCTGGCAGGAGGCGGGGCTTACTGCGAGCGTACACGAGGAGGTCAAGAACCACTTGAGAAACGGGAGTAGCGGGCTTCAATAAAGCAGGGCGCAGGAGGGTGTCAAAGCAAAAACTCAAAAAATGAAATGAAAATGAAAACCCAGGCAGGGCAGCAAAAGCAATTATTTGCAAAATGGGCAGAGAGACAGAGAGCGCGATGTGAGAGTTGAAGCAGTCCTATCGGTACTGGCCGCGACAGAGGGACAGCACAAACCGAGAGACAGACACAGGGAACCTTCCTCTGGCCAGTGGACGGGGCGCAGACTGGGTCCACTGTACAGGGATAACCCCAGGACCTATGGCCACAAAGGGGAGGTCAGCTGTACCCCTCAGGGTGTGGTAGAGGAGCAGTGGGGTACAGCAAGGTGTGTGAATCAGTGCCTACCTGCTGTCTGGCTGAGCTGTGAAGCACCTTCAGACTGGACACCTCTGTCTTCAGCTTCTCTATCTCCTCCTGTGCCTGCAGATGGGAATAAACACACACACACACACACACACACACACACACACACACATTCACACACACACACAGGCGCGTGCGCATACACACACACACACACAGGCGCGCGCGCGCACACACACACACACACACACACAGGCGCGCGCACACACACATACACAGGCGCGCGCACACACACACACACACACAGGCGCGCGCACACACACATACACAGGCGCGCGCACACACACACACATACACAGGCGCGCGCACACACACACACAGGCGCGCACACACACACACACACACACACACACACACACACAGGCGCGCGCACGCGCGCACACACACACACACACACATACACACACACAGGCGCGCGCACACACACACACACACACACACACACACAGAGAAAAAGGATGAGCAGGTAGACAGGGTACAGCACCTGAAGTCACACAGGAATGTAACAATGAAGCTGTTCAGACAATTATCAAACTCCTAGCTGGATTCCTAGCTTGAAGCTGTCCGTTTCTTCCTTAAAGCTAAAAACTATTTGCTGTCTCATTATGAAAATTCATGCAGGGGCGCGGCCTCTTCAGCACACAGGGGTAGGGAGAGGGAAAGGAGCCTCCATGTCACCTACAGACTGGCTGGGACACTGGGTTGTGCTGTTAATGACTTTGTGACAGAGATGGCAAGTTCAGCCAGATGATATGTCATAGTGTGCACATGTGTGAGTGAGTGTGTGAGTATGCGAGTGTTTGAGTGTGCACGTGTGTATTAGTTTGTTTATGTGAGTGTGTTTATATGTATGCGTGTATCTATGTGCATTCTCAGCACTGTGGGTGACTGAGTGAGTGTGAGTGTGTGTGAGTGTGTTTTAGTGAATGTGTGAGTGTGTTTTAGTGAATGTGTGTGTGCGTTTGCACGTGTGTGTTCTCTCACTCTCTGGCTGGCCTCCTGCGCTTTGTCTTGACGCTCTTTCAGCTGGTCCTGTGTTTCAGAGAGCTCCCTCTGCAGCTCCAGGAGCCTCCTCTCCACCTCCGCTGCCTCCCTGCTCCCCCTCTCGCTCTGCACCGCCTGCAGGGAGCACAGCTCTGCCGACAGCCTGTCCACCTGCAGGGCGGCGACACCCAGGGGAAGAAGCATCAGCACGGCTCCTCCCACAATACCACCCGGCCCCTCCCACAACACCAGCCAGCTCCTCCCACAACACCATCTGGCCTCTCCCACAACACCAGCTGGCTCCTCCTCAGGAACCTGGTCTTGGTATTGACTAACCCTCAGTTTGTTGAACCCTGCCTTGGTAGAAATTAACCCCCAGTGTGTTATAGCATAGCTTTGGTAGAAATGACCCCCCAGTATGTTGAAACCTGGAAGTGGTAGTAAGGAACACCTGTATGCTGAAGCCTGGTCTTGGCAGAGACTAAACCCCATGTGTTGAAGGCTGGTGGGCTGGGTGTTCAGTGCAGCAGTAGGGCTGGTTATAGTGTGTCTCACTAAGGCTGCGTTAAGACTAACTTACCTCAGCACTCTGCTGCTCTTTAAACCCCCTGAGTGCCTCATTCTCCCCCTCCACCTGCACGAGACGACCTTTCACCTCCGAGACCTGCAGGAGAGGGAGCAGGTGTCGCACAAATACCTCCAGCTCTGGTAATACTGAACTCGGCACAGCACGCAGCTGAAATGATTAACCAACACCACAGACACAAAATATCAGTCAGTCATTTTAAAACAGGAAGACATTTCAAAACATTAGCCTCACAAATTTCACCACCCAGCATGCTCTCAGTTCCAATCTCAAGATCTCTGGAGAATAATGGCTCTGCTGAACTGGTGTTACACGATTTTTTTCATTCTGTATTTACCGTTATCTGTTCTATTGGCTGTCGCTCACATGAGGAACGTCCCCATGTAGCTTAAAGAATCAAACATGGCCAAGGCACACTTCCTCCATTATTTATAATGCCTTCATGCTCTTGGCATGTTCAGACTGGAACCCCGATACGGCGTGCTCCATGAAAGTGACGTCTGATTGGACATCCCGCTGGTGGGATGAGGCCGCGAGAGTGGTCGCACGGGCCGAAAACCCACAGGCTTCACAGCAGCGGCTGTAATTTCCACCAAAGGTCAGCGTGCGGGCTCCCCGCTGCGGTCCCCACAACCCAGACCCCTACAGTGCTGTCCCCAGATCAGCCAATCCCAGCGTTTCATATGGAAATTACAGTCCTGCTTGCTATCGGGCCGTATCCCCCCCCCCCACTGTTTGGGCAAATTACACACCTCCCTGCCTCCCAAGACAGCAGAGCCGTCTCTGCCACTGATCTGAGAACAGGAGTGAGACCACAGCTGCAGCCCAGGGCCAGCAGGTTCTCTGATGCAGCCAGTGTGTGCTCCCTGCCACCCTGCTGATGAGCCGGCTGATCTCAGATCAGCTGCTCAGTTCTGCACGGCACGAATCCTCTGTGGTTCTGCACGGCACGGAGAAGTCTGCCCACACTCCTAGCAACAGGTGACACACACGCTGCAAGCCGCTGCCACTGGGCGATATCCCGGGCTGTGATTGGTCCGGCGGTCGCCTTTTCACAGGGGAGGGGGGCGGGGGGACGGTCCTTTGGGTTTCAGCCCAAACCCCCGTGACAGACAGGCGTCTCGCGCACCTCCACGTCACTCAGCAGCAGAGCGGGTCTGTCTCCGTTGTGCCTGCCAGCCTGCCTGTCCTGGAGGGCAGTGTGGTAAACACACACATCCTGCTCTGACTCATGTTTCCCGCTACAGTGGCAACGGAACGCAACACCTGTCTCCCCCTGCACTCTGCACCCTCCAACCCAGGGGCGTCATGACAACCGCATACCCAGATTTTTGACACATGTCCAGCGTTAGGTGGGGGGGGGGGAGGTGCACAGAGAGGCAGGGGACAGAGAGGGCAGTGTTTAATATTCAGATAGACAACAGAGGTCCAGTGTAGACCTGTGTTACAGAGGGAACTGGGCTTGAACTTGGGGCTCCCTTCTCCCCATTACACAGTACGCAAATCCATTTTCCACCTCCCAACCGCTCCCCTCCCCCCATAACGAGGCATCGCCGTGGCACCCCCACGCTCACAGTGATGAACTTTTACACTTGAGCGACATCACTCCTCACACGCGTCCACGTTCACGCCCTTGTCGGAACACACGCTCACCGCCGCTCACCGCCGCCCCCTCCACCTGACCCTGCAGCCACCCTGACCAGAGCGGCTCAACACTGAGCCTCCAGCACAGCCAATAGGAGCAGAGATGTCCGCTCAGGGATGAAGCGCACAAAGGAACGGCCACAGGCCTTTATTTACAATCAATTACATCCCGTCCTCCTCCGGACGTGTCAAAGACCTTCAATCCTCCGCAAGGACGCCGGGAAATTTCCACCGGAACGACACCCACCCACAATACCCGAGTCTGTCGGCTACACGGCGAACATTCATTCTTACTGTTAATGAAAATATTCAAATATCTGAATAAGCACACCAAGCTTGCAGAACACAAAGTGGTTATAATAACCAGAATGTGAAAAACTCCACTCACATTCAATAACATTTCTTAAGTGATACTAAAGCACTACAAAATGCAGGCACACATTCACGCATTTGCATTCATGACCTTTGGGTAACGGTTACTATAAAGCACTACAAAATGCAGACTTGCATTCACATGAGCTTTTACATTTACATTTATTCATTTGGCAGACGCTTTTATCCAAAGCGACTTACATAGGTTACAGTTCTTTACAATGTTATCCATTTATACAGCTGGATATTTACTGAGGCAACTGTGGGTTAAGTACCTTGCCCAAGGGTACAGCAGCAGTGTCCCAGCAGACCCTTTTAACTAAAAGCACTGCAACAGGGCCAGTTTAGTCGTCAGTACCAACAGCATGTTAACAACAAGCACAGAGAGATGACCTGAGAGAAAAACAGCAGCCGGCGGAGGAGAAAGAGAAGGCCCGGAAGCCTGGGGCTGGTAGTAGGCAGCGTACCTGCGCGCGGAGCTCCTCTGCCTGCTTGGCCGTGGAGAGGAGGTCCCTCTGCAGCTGCTGGGTGCGGCTGTGCCCTTTCTGCAGCTCCTGCTGCTCCTCCTGCAGCTCCCTCCGCAGCTGGGAGATCCGCTGCTCCTGGGCGTCCAGCTATCGAGCCGCGACAGGGGGCAGAGGCGGGAGCAGGAGAAAAATCAATCCGCTGTAAAGATCCGCCCGCCCGCCCGCCTGACGCACGAGGAGAGGGAGAGAGAGCCGCCACGCCGGCATCCCCGGCGTCCCCAGCGTCCCCGGTGCCGCGCTGAACCGCGAACCGGGTCTGCCCTGCCACCCCGCTTCCACAACACCACAACACACCGGCAACTGTCGAGTAACACCAGGCAGAATTTATAAAAAATCAAAAACAAAAACACTCCAACGCTTTTAAACGAAACGCCTTTACCTAAAAAAAAAACACCCTCCTTTCGTTGAATTTTATTCCGAATCATGTCTGCGTTGCATTCTCTACATCGGGGTACACCAAACCACGCCGATACTGAGGATGTTTGGCGGTGGAGTCAACAGCGGGTTGGTAAACATCCAAAGTGTAGATTACTGAACAGCGAATCTGGATGCAGACAATCAGAGCACAGAAACGCATTTATTGATCTTTAAACAATTCAAAAACATGATCCTTTTTTGGTCTGAAATACAACTTTCACTTTTGATGAAAAAAAAAAAAAAAAAACTATTTTGTAAACCTCAGTTGGTCAGCATATGAATCTAAGTGTAATAACAATATTCCTGGCCAGAAGGTCAGCCCACTGTGCCAAAAAACACACATTAATAAATCATGACCTAATTAACATGAGACGATTACCTGCAAAACGAGTCCAGACGGACAGGGAGCGAGCGAGAGAGAGAGACACCGAGTGGGACAGAGGAGAAGAGGAGAGAGAGACGGCGACCGGGACGGAGAGAGAGACGGAGAGAGGGACCGATGGAAAGAGGAGAGAGAGAGGGACAGACGGATAAATAAAGGGAAAAGGGATGGACAACAGACCCCTGGTCCCGTTCCAGTCAAACACAGCCGGCAGCGGCTCGGTCCCGGGCTGCGGCTCAGTGCTCGATGGAGAAAGCCCGGGAGAGATCACGGAGGCCCAGGGAAACCCAGAGCGCCGTCCACTCGCCTCATTCATAAAATCCGGAGCGGAGAAGAAGTGGGGCATCCGAAAGAAAAGGGACCCGGTCGTCCGGGTCCTCCCTCTCTCCCCCCCTCGCCGGCGGCAGTCCTCTGACAGGCGCAGCCATCGCTACCCATCCCTTCCTCTTAGCAACGGCCACTGGTGCGTCCCGCTCCTCTCCCGAATTCACACAAAAAAGGGGGGAAAAGTATGGGCACGTTTGCGTTTGCGGGCGTGAAAAGAGCTGTGAATCTCTGCCTTTCTCCGACTGATCCTCGGCGATAACCCCGCCGTTTCCTTCCTTCTCTTCCAGTCTCTCTCTCTCTCCTCTCTTCTCCCCCTCCTAAACTGATCAATACTTCATTTAAATCATGACATTAGCACACTACTACTGGAGAAAAAGGCAGGAGGGAAACACGAAGCTCAATCTATGCTAAACGGCGCGTTAAAGGGGCTTTTCTTTTTGTTTTTGCGCGTCAGAAGAGGAAAAAAACACGTAAGAAAACGATAAGACAAAGGCAGAAATGTATGCAAGTTTTTCAGGGGCTGGATGGTTGTGTCTGAGCTCCCAACCTGAGGAATGATCAATATTTCATTTGAATTCTGGCCGAGGCTCACAATCACAATGTCTGCGGTCTTTTAAACGAAGTGGTCCCATTTTCGGAATAAGCAGCCCCGGTTCTCAAACAGAGAGAGAGCAGTAATTAGACAGATAACGTTATTATTTTAGCCGTTGCCTCCGCCTCCGTTCCTGCCTCTGTAATGGCGTAATATAAATGCACTCTCACGCGTGCCGGCAATCAAAATTAAAACAATCAATGTTTCATTATAGGCACGTTTGATTATGATTGGGCAATATGCTTCCGGGAAATGGGAGGAATGAGTATCACCTGCTCTGAGCAGCAGGCTGGAGAGAGAGCCAGCCTGGCCGTAACGGCACCTGTTTACCAGGGCGCATATTCACCTGGGCGCATATTTAGCTGTGTGCATATTTACCTGGGTGTGTATTTACCTGGGCGGTCTGCGCATCGCGGGCCTGGTGAGAGAGCAATATATCCCGTCTGAGCCTCTGGATGGTGGCATCCCGACGCGCAAGCTGGGCCGTGGCCGAGCGAGGAAGTGCCGAAACAGGAGGGGTGCGTGGGACAGAGGAGAGGAGAGAAGAGGAGAGGAAAGGAGAGAGGGGGATGAGCGACCAGGCGGAGGGAACAGCAACGAGACAGACACCGGCGCTGCAGTCTGCGCTTGCATATGGCCGACTGCCAATGGGAACCAATGAATGAGCCATTAGGCAGACAAGGCTAAAGCTATTGATCTGGGCTCTGCCGCCTCTTTTTAGAGCCAGCTAACTAGCCTGCCTGCCTGCAGGGAGGGGGGTTACCCACTGGACTGGCCCCTCTCCCCCCAGACCCTGTATGCTGAACTGGGAATGGGTCATTACCATTTAGCCTGGTATTGATCTCCTTGATAAGTAACCCTCCCTACAGACACACTCTCTCTCTCTCACACACACACTTGGTTGGACCCCCTGTGTTTAGCGGTAGCTTGCAGCGAGTCACCTCACGCTTATGATTACCGCTGGACGTGGCCCTGCCAGCCAGCTCTGTCTACCGCAGAACAATGGGGAGGGTGTCAGTCACACACACACACACTGAACAGGTACAGAAGACACACTCTGACGAGCGCAGAGATCCAAGGGATGGGGACGCTGTGGGCTGTTCTGACGCCTGTCTGCAGAGCGTACGTTAGCGGCGGCTAACTTAATGA
>NC_050595.1:3775000-3777500 GCF_013368585.1 Megalops cyprinoides
CGTTTCCAAATCCAATTTCAGCCGTGTCATCCCGGCGTGCGTTTGTAAGGACACCAGCCCTTAATTATCTCCCTCTCCTCCCAGCGCTTTCCGCACCCATGTATTAAATTAAATGAGGTGCCTGCCAGCCCCCGTTCCCAGGTCACTGGCTCTTAGATAAACCCCCCCTCACCCCCACCACCACCAAATATCACTGCAATCCCCGTGTTTATAATCAAGGAAGCCTCGCCCCCCCCCCACCCACACAGCAGGGCTCTCTAAATCCGTACTCCCACACATCTACATACATCACGCACTGAAATCCCCAAATGCTCGTCCGCCTCAACGCCGCTCTCACAGACCCACAGCCTGTCCCACGAAAGGTGACCTCGCCACTCCACACAGTCTCCGCTCCACCTGGGCTCTGAGATATTCCTCCTCTGCACTCTTTCTCTCTCTCTCTCTCTGCCACAATAAGCAGGACTCTTTCCTTTTGCCCTCTTTGCCTCTACCCTTTTTTTTTGGAAAGTCTCTTTCTTACTTTTATGTTTCTCTCTCTCTCATTTTTGTCCCAATTAAGAAAGCATTAACTACATGTGATCACATGTATTCTTTACATAGTGTCAAAGTGTTAACCATTAATGAAAAGTTGAGCCATCAAATTCTGGAAACACACATTCAAGTGGGTAACACTTCCAGTTGCTGGACAGAAATGGAGAGGACCATAAGGTAGGAGAGTTTCAGTTGCTGCAATCATTGTCATTTAGTGCACACACTCCCCCGACTCCTCTCTCCTTTCCTGTGTGCTTACAGCAGTCAAGTACAACAACAGACGGGTAAATCTGAAGTAAAATCTCTCTCTCTCTCTCTCTCTCTCTCTCTCTCTCTCTCTCTCTCTCTCTCTCTCTCTCTCTCTCTCTCTCTCCCTCTCCCTCTCCCTCTCCCTCTCCCTCTCTCTCTCTCTCTCTCTCTCTCTGCTGGCCGATGCACCACAGTTAGAAGTTAACAAACACACACTGCATACAGAAACAAGTTTAATGAAATGAAACGAGAAAGAGCAGCACTTCTTGGCTGAGTGAAACGGACAGTGTCCCAACACCGCCCAAAGCAGAGTTCTGTTTGGAGAGAGCTCTCAGCCCCCAAATCCTTGCCTGTTTTTTTTTTTTTTTGTTAAATTTCAGCCTTTTCCGGCAGCTTCTGAACACAGCCTAGCCTGGCATGGGGCTGGTGCACGTTATCTCAAACAGGCAGGCGAGACAAACGCTTTTAACTGCGGGAGCGAGAAGAAAGGCTCCGAGAAGCGA
Organism: Megalops cyprinoides; assembly: GCF_013368585.1. Lineage (NCBI taxonomy): Eukaryota > Metazoa > Chordata > Actinopteri > Elopiformes > Megalopidae > Megalops > Megalops cyprinoides. Next base: position 3,776,284 of record NC_050595.1, read on the forward strand.
TAAATCATGGATGAGCCGCTGTTAACACAATCCTAGCATTCAGCCGCACAAATACTGCAGGCTGTCAACGCCTGTGTCCCTCATCTAATATTAATGCATACATAATTATACCAACACCAGTGAGAGCTCTGCGCGGGGTGTGTCAGCGTGGGGGCTCCTTTAAACACGTGTGCGTGTGCTTGTGTGTTTGTGGAGTGTTTGAGAGTATGCGTTTATGTCTGTTTGTTAGTGTGTGCTTGTGCAGTGTTAGGGAGTATGTCTGCATGTGTTTGTGTGTGTGTGTGAATGCATGTGTGTGAGTAATTATGTACGTATGTGTTTGAGTGTGAGCGTGTGAATGTGTGTATGCACATGTGTGTACAGTATGTATGTGTGCATTTCAGCGTGAGTGCATGTGTATGTATGCATATGTATATACTGCATGTATGAGTGTAAGTGCATGTGTGTGCATGTAGTTAAGCATGTGTATGAGTCAGTGTGAGCGCACGTGCATATGTGCGTGTGCGTGTGCGTGTGTGTGCAGGCGCATGTCCTAAGGGGTCCGTCAGTATAAAATGCTGATGTTAAGCATAAAGCCCCTCCCCACCCCCACCCCGCCCTGGCTCCCCTGTGATCCTGTGTGATAACCAAGGCAATTACTGCAGAAATCACCACATCCCTTCATTTCTGTGCTCCCTAACTTTAATTGCTTAATGCAGCCTTTACAGCTGCCCGCTGCCCTGCTCCCCCCCTCTCTGACCACGGCTTTATAGCTCAGTTGTACTGGTGATTAAAACTGAACTCCCACATAAACCTGAAGATCAAATCTACCTCCTCATCCGGCCCCTACTGTAAATAACAAGTTATGTGCTCCAGATATAAAATATAATCCAATTTTTTTCCAATCATGCAGTTTTTTTTTTCTGCAGTTTGTGTGCGCGTGTGCGTGAGTGCATGTGCGTGCATGTGAGCGAGTGTATGTATTTGTGTGCGTGTGTGTATGTGTATGTGCATGTGTTTTTGTGTGTGTGTGCATGCGTGTGTATGGGAGAGTGAGTGCATTTGTGCATGTGTATGTGAGTGTGTGAGTGCGTTTGTGTGTGTGTGTGTGTGTGTGTGTGTGTGTGTATATACAGAATGTGTATGTATGTGTGTGTGTGCTTATGCGTGTGTGCGTGTGCGTACATATGTGCGTGCTTGCGTATGTGTGTGTGTGCTCGCGTATGTGTGTGTGTGTT
>NC_050595.1:3782500-3785000 GCF_013368585.1 Megalops cyprinoides
AAAGCCATTTAAACGTACACAGGTGTTTCAAAGAAGGGCATTCTTCATGACCACTCCTAATGACTACTGCTTTCCTGCAGAAGGAAGAGTCTGAATGCCCCCATCTGATGGAAAAAACCGATACCAGCTAACAATGAATGAATGATTACCTGAAGTTATTTCTTCTCCTTGTTTATATTTATACTTATATATATATATATATATATCTCACTATATCATGTGTGACTGACCAAGCTTTGTGCTGGGTATGTTTTCGGTTCACCCGTGGAGCGCCATTGAATTAGACAGCTTTCCGCTTTTTAGCGCTTTTAAATTCCACCGCCGCTACTTTCTGGAGGAAGAAAAGAGGGCTGCCGTCGAACGCTTGCCGTGTCAAGAGCGGTATCAAAAAGCAACTTCTGAGAGAGAGAGAGAGAGAGAGAGAGAGAGAGAGAGAGAGAGAGAGAGAGAGAGGCAGTCGACTCTCAATCACTCTCCGAGATCAACCAATGCCAATTCCCTCCCTCTTCTCTGATAATAGGGGGAATAAAAAAAATAAAATAATAAAAAATAAAAACAGCTAAATCACTCTTTAAAAAAGAAAACGACAGACACTCGTAAGCGGCCGCCTGCCGTTTCCCTCTGCTGGTGCTGGTTTACGTAGAAAGGCCCGTCGCTCCGTCTGACAGCACACAGCTCTGACGGGAGGGTGTCTGCACTGCGAGTCATGGCGGAACGCAGACTGTCTTATCGGGACTGTGACTCACGCCCAGGGTCCTCGCCAGGCTGTTGCCGTGGTAGCGGTCCCTAGCTACCCCTCACACAACACACGGTGTGACCAACTTGCCGGATCTTTCACAGGACTGATGCGGACTCCAGGGCACTGAAGAGGCCTGGTTTCTTCAGAAGACGTCACTGTGAGGATACTGGCACAGGACGCAGGCGCTGATTGCATTAGAATCCCTGCTGTTACAGCACGCACTCCAAAGAGGACAGATTTGTGAGTGGCTGTAAATAACGGCTACACCTGATGGAGCTCACATCCAGAGAGGTTATTATAACTATATTATCTGTCTATCTCAGCACAGTCAGACACATTACCCTTACAAAGGAATTTAATTAGACTGTAAAGTGTGTAAATATTGCCATATTTTTATGCACGTATACACCTTTTAAACATTATTACTGAATAAATGGGCACAGTTTTAAGAATCAACTTATAAAAGTGAAGAAACTAAACTTAGTTATTAGTCAGTGACAGGGGCCATTGCAGGTCAATACAGTAGGACTGATACTTTCTCCCTGTGGACATTCTCTCTGTACAAGTGAGTACAGTGAGATAGATACCTTCCCCCAACACACCACCCCTCCACCCCTCCCACTCGCCAGCTCTCCCTCTCTCCCCAGGTCAGCTCAAGAGAGACATATCTACCTACACTAGCCCATCCCTACATCTCTCCATCTCTCCCTCTTTCCAGTTCTCCATCTCTCCCTCTCTCCACAGGTCAGCTCAAAGAGACATATCTACCTACATTAGACCACCTCTCCATCTCTCCCTCGCTCCATCTCTCCCTCTCTCTCTCTCTCTCTCTCCACAGGTCAGCTCAGAGAGACAGACGTGTGTGGAATCTGTGTGCAGTGGGGACGGGAGCGTTCGTAACGCCTGCAGCATGAAGCCAATCCCTCCCGCACCCTGCGAACACGACTCCGGTAACAGCGATGAATGCGGCCGAGGTGCGCTCGGGTTCCTCTGACTTACGGCACAGTTACGTGCCACGGAGAGGACAGCTCCGCGGAAAAAGAGGCTTCCGGAAAACCCATCAGAACTCCGGCGCGTTTACACAGAGCTAACGCGGCCCCTTTGAGGGCAGATTACGGATTTAAACTTTACAGAGGAGCTTCACAAGCCTGGCCCGCGGTGCCCCAAAGCTGCACGTTCAGTTAACACCGCGCCTCTGTGCCCTGACTTCTGTGATAGCAGGAACAGCTGTGAGAAATTCACTCTCTGACACAAAGCAGCGCGGTGCGGGGATTAGTGTGGAAATCTTCCTTCCTTTCCCTTCCTCTTCCTGTCCAACCTGCCCACCTCCCTCTTTCCCTACGGACATATGGTCCCCCCTTCCCACCTATTAGAATTATAATTCCTGGCTGATGTTCTTACCCAGGGTGACTTCCAAAGCTTTTTTAACATTTATGCAGATGCATCCAGATACAGTGTGCAAAATCCAGTCAAACTGCCATCCGACTACAGTCAGCTTGCCATCAAACTCTAAGTAAAACTGCTAAGTAACTCCAGCCTGCCATTAAAGTCCAGTCCGCCCGCAGCCCAACAGATTATCAGACTGCCCTGACCGGCGTCTCTGACTCCCAACACACTGGTGAAGGAGCACACCAAAGAGCCCAGTGAACAGGGGCACAGCTTTCACCTCTTTCAGCCTCAGTGCTGGAGCAGGACAAAGAGAGAGAGGTCTACTTCAGGGATGACCTCCACACTCTGGGAGGTGTGTGCCTGTGTGCGTGT
>NC_050595.1:3787500-3825000 GCF_013368585.1 Megalops cyprinoides
CATTTTTGCCGTAAATACACAGGCAGTGCTTCATCTGTACATACAATTTTTCCAGCGTAGATGTATTTGAATTTAAGAGCACCCATCAATCTAACCACTGCGGCACTTGAGTTAGTTATGTCCGTACATTCCCCCCCCCCCCCCCCCCCCCCACACATCACGAGTTCTCAAAAAAATACTGTGCAAGTATCTTTAAAAAGCATCACCTCCTTAGATGCGTGTCTGGCTGTACTGACTGACCCACCGACTCCCTCCCCAGACCGAGCCCTCTGAGGGGTCACCAGCACCGCCCCGCCCCCCCCCCCCCCAAACTCCCCGGGCTCGGGGCGCCACTTGTCCCTCGCCCCGGGTCCTTAAAGCACGGCGTGCGGGGGTGTCGCCGGCGTGTCACCTCCTGCCCGCTGAAGTATGAGGCAATTTCCTGCTGGCGGCGCGTGGCGGGAGGGCCGGGCACCGCCGCGCGCTTTGATACTGTCACACAAGAGTAATGGCCAGACCGCCGCGGCGTGACTCCAGCCTTCCCTCCTGCCGCTCGCGCCCGCCCAATCCGGGGAGTCTGCCCACGGGCTCGGGTTCTGGCCCACGGGTGCAGCCTGCGCCTCCACAGCCCTCTACACCCAGAGGAGGTGCGCCTCTACACCCTCCTAAACCCAGAGGAGGTACACCTCCACAGCCCTCTACACCCAGAGGAGGTGCGCCTCCACACCCTCCTACACCCACAGGAGGTGCGCCTCCCCACCCTCCTACACCCAGAGGAGGTGTGCCTGCCAAGCCTTCTACACAGCTGGGGGTACACGGAGACAGGTCAGGTATACGCAAGTGCATGAGGGTGATATGGCAGCGAGCGCTTGGGGAAATGAACCAGGAGCCTGTGGGTTCAACTCCACATCCTTCTCCACTGTGACACACTACAGGCACCTCCGGCCCTCCTCACAAGCCTCCCATTACACACCAGGGGCGTTAAACTGGTCTGGCAGCAGTGCGGTGAAGCCTCCCACAGTGAAGTGGGCTCAGAGCAGAGGCCTCACCCTGCCATATGATCTCCGCGAGGCCTGCAACCTCCACACACTGCGGAGTCTCCAAACACACTGTGAGAATAAAGGGAGATTCACCGTCCTTCCAAACAACCAGGTCAGAAACCCCGCGACAAACACAAGCCCTGTTACAAAAATATCAGCCACCAGCACAATCTCCCCGCATTCTCTGAAACCATGTGCAGGCTAATTCACTGTGCCTGACCCCGGAAATTCAATAAGAAAAAGAAGACAGAAGTTGGAATTATTTTTGGACGATTTCCATATAAAACGCTAACAAGCGAGCGGCTCAGATTCGTTTCACAGACTGTCAGACCTTCCCACTTCAACTCTTTGCCTTTTTTTGTGCTCCGGCTGTAATTACAATCTGATCCTATCCAGAAATTATAAGGTAATTATGCACAATTACCGCCTGATTAAAATTGCACAATATTACAATTCATTGCGGTAAATTGACTCCCATCGTCTCTGGGCCTGCGGCCAGATGCATGTCGATGTGGAGAGACAGTTGGCTCATCTTTTGAGGGGTGGGGGGCGGGGGGGGGCCTCTGTGTGAACTCTCCTCCTTTCCCACGTTAGCGCGGCCGGACACGGCACCCCACATCTGCTGCCAGTCATCCTCTCCGAGTTCAAGCACCACGGTCACGGATAACATTACTCTATAATATTTCACATTATATCACTGTGCACGTGCACGGACACGTACTCATGCAATCACCCGCACACACACACACACGTGCACACACACGCACACACACACACGCGCGCATGCACACACACACATATATATGCACGCGCACACACACATATATGCATGCGTGCATACACACACATGCACGCACATACGCATGCACACGCACACACACACACACACACACACACACACACACACACATATATATATGCATGTGCACACACGCACACACACGCACGCACGCACGCACGCACACACACACACACACTCTTTTCCAGCAGTACTCACACTCCCTCCTGGAGCACCACTGCACCCCCCTGCCTCCTCCCTCTCTCGTCTCATCTGGGCGATGGTCTCCTCTGAGCTCTGAACCTGGAGTGCGGATTCACACACAGGGCAAAACTTCTACACCTTTAAACAAAGACAGCAGGTCCACAGGAAGGGTGGCCACACACCTTCCACCTAATGACCACCTAATGCTCCAACTCTTAATATATTCATCATTTCATTTTTGTGTTCTGTGATTCCTGCCCACCAAATATGAGGGCCCATATTAACATACAGACCAGCATAATCTCCATATACCCCGATTCCAGCACAAACCGGTCTGACTGTCCTCTGTGACATCATAAAGAGTGAGGGTAGAACGGCAGTGAGAAACAGTTAAAGGAAGGACCCGGTAGGCCCAGCTCTCAGGCTGTAAGGTCTTCCCTATATTCACCATGGAGAGTTAATCGCTATGGCAACCCTGCACTTGCTCTCCCTTCCTGGTGTGGCCGAGGAGGTTCTGTTACAGTTTAAACTGCCGAGGAGTTCCAGTGGGTTCTGCGCAGCAGCAGCCAAGGAGAGCACTTCCAGTGTAAAGCACCTAGAGTTGGAGATCTCACAACAATAGAGAATCTCTGCCTCTGCCATCTCTCAAGTGCAAGGCCGAAGGTTAAGCACCTCCAATCAGGCGATGAATTAACTGGATTATGTTCAGGAGAGAACAGCTGGGATGAGGGGTTGTGCTAAGTGTCCTAGCAGAAGATGAACCACAATTGGTCTCTGTGGTGAAGGTGAGGCTGAGCATAAAGCAGACCCAGTCTTTGTGTTACGAGAAGGGAACTCTCACTGAAGACAGAAGCCTCGCTCGCCAGCTAAGTATCACGCCTGACCACAAGTCTAGTGCGAACTGTACTCTAAACTGAGATAACACATAGACAAGGGCAGAAGCACCGTGTGATTCATCCTGCCAATCAGTGTCCAGCTGGCACCTCTCTGTACAAAAGGCAAACACATCTATCAATTAGAAACAGTCCATGAAGACTTATCTTAGATCAGTGTGTGACTATCCCTCAGCCAAACATGAGGTTGGGTGAATGGCACAGGCCCGATGCTTATCTGGTTAGCGATTCTGGGTGCGCTACAGGAGGTCTGCCTGGAGGGGGCGCTGTGCGGCGCTGTGTCCTACCTCCAGGGTGAGATTCTTCACCTTGCCCTCCAGCAGGTGCAGCTCCTGCAGCAGGCCCAGCTTGTCCTCGTCCTTCAGGGATATCTCCTGGTGCAGCTCGGTGATGGTGTCCTGCAGCTCCTGGATCCGGGCCTCACGCTCCTCCACCTGGGAGAGACAGGTACAGACAGCGCGCGCACACACACACACACACACACACACACACACACACACACACACACACACACACACACCAGAGCACAGAGATGAACAAACATGGCACCCCAGACAAAGGGAGAACAACCACGTCTGCGCAAAGCTGATGAGGTTTCCTAACACAAACAGCTGAACACAGAGCTGAAGGAACTCTCCACCACAGCACAGGCAGCACTAACACCTGCTACACCTTCTTATAATCCTGCACACCTCCTACCTTCATGCTACTGTACCTCACCAATCTCCATCTCAGATTCCCGCGGTTTCCCTACCTTTATTAAACAGTCTGATCCAGTATCACCTTAAATGATTGCGCGCCGCCATGCACTTATGGTTCTCTGTATCAGCACACAGCCATCAGCTTTAGAGTGTAACGACCGATCCCACTACACGCTGTAATTATGAGCTCGGACAGAAAGCCATCCAGAAACTCCAGGTACTTCAATACCTCACGCGCTCCATGACCAGGCTAAATACCCCTGCACTACGCCACCGGAAATCATTTCATTTCCACTCCGGTTTTCCCCCACTCTCAGCTTCACTTCGAGAGCTTTTATTGACCAGCAGCAGCACCAGTGCAGCTCCAGGAAACCTTACAGACCTTCAATTAAAGCCGATAACATGATACCTGGCATGCATTACATCTGAAAACAATACAGGCATCTGTCCAGTAGACACCAGATAATGACATGAATACATTAAGTCCCTAAAGTGAACACATTCATGGAAAAACAATGGCAACTGACTTCTAAAGTTCATATAAAAGCTCATATAATTTTTTTCTCAAAACTTGGGAGTGTGTTCAGGGATTGATGCAAATTAATTTAAAAATTGCATACTCACTCCTTATTGCATAAATATCACTAAACATACAAACACGCGCGCACACACACACACACACACCCCGAGGCAGTTTAGAAGCATCTGTCGGCAATCTTCAATCACATTTACTGGCCTTACAATGAACAGAAAGCCTGGGTTACAGGAAGGGATTTGGGGATATTGCAAATCAATGGGCAGTTGTCAGAGATCTTGTTGGACTGACGGGATAAGGTCTGAGCATTGATCCTGAATCGCTTTAACATGCTGATTAATGTCCATGCAATGGCTGAGGCTTTATTGTTAAATCAACTCAGCAGAGTGAAAATAAAGTGGGCCTCCGTTCCCATGCTTGCAGGGTCCTTCCAAACGCTCCCTTTTCCTGCATTTCTGATTTGGAAGAATTCCATTTTTCTGTTTTCCTTTTACCGTCAGTATTTTTCAAGCATCCACTGTTACCCAGGGACGGTACTGAAAAGTAGTTCACCATTTAGTTTATCATTAATGCTAACTGGGCCCCCGAGTGGGGAAAGTCAAGCCTAACAGTCTGAGGTTGAAGACTGAGCTGCTATTCACTACAATGGTTGGGAATGTGTCAGTGGAACACTACAACAGACCGTGTTCCACCAGGGCAGAGTGGTTCCAGCCGCACCCTTTCTGGCACCTTGCAACTGGTCAGGCACCTACAGTTTGCTAATGTGTCATCAGGTAGATGCACCTGCCCTGTGTTTGGTCTTCATTCTCACAGTGCACATTGGGATTTGTAGTGTGGAATATACTCTGAGCAAGTGCAGGGGAGGCTGTGGTGAGACCAGGCTCACATAAAATCGGTGAGTCCAAAAATGGTGAATAAGGGGAAAATACTACAAACAAAACCACATAAAGCTACATCCAGATGGATCTAATCACAAACTGTTCTTTAGGAAAAAACTGCAGCTGAAAAAGAACCCCAGGGAAAGTGCTTAGTTGGGTGTACTAAGCACAAACCAAGACAATGGCCCCTACTGGGCACATTTCCTAATACTGAATAGGTCCAACCAAATGCTTTCCCTGGGGGGTCTGCATTCTCTGCTACCCACCAGGTCTTTTATCAGCGTGCATGCACGCCCATCCGCAACTGTGCATGACAACACAGATGCCGCCATAAAAGGCAGAAATGATATCATGCACAGCCTCATGGAACAAATACAGTGAGACGACAAAATAAAGTGTCCTACAAAACAATGTGGAGAGATGAATGACTATTTCCATTCACGGCCGACACTCTCCACCAAAGCTAGAGGTAAAAACCAATTCTCCACGACTGGTGCTTGTGTGCAACCCTCTAGGATTGGATAGATCCATTTTCTACAGCTTAATTGGCTGCTGCAATTGTGGGTCACGATTTGAAGAAAGAGGTCAATCAACCATCAAGCGTCTGTGAAATGTCGGCTTTGAGGATGCTCTGCGGAAGGATGCTCTTACTGGAGCCAGGCAGAAATGACAAAACCTACACGCACTTATCAAAGGTGAGTCAGAAAGCGTGCAGTAACGCAGAAAATAACACCTCCGAAAGAATTCAGCACCAAGCATTCCTGTCTCACAATATCAAAAAAATACACCAAAGCGCTTTATATTTTTAATAATCACTACAAGAAAAAAGACAAATGCAAAATGCACTGCCATAAACACAGACAATTTCAAATAATCTTAAAGCGCACTCATAATTTCCAAAGGTTTTTTTTCCCCAAACAAGGATGTATAATGTCAACAAGTGCAACAGTTAAAACTGAAAAATGCAATGTTCCTACCTAACATTAAAAGGAGTATTTTTCGTTTCAGCCATTGCCTAGCTACATTGCATCTGTGAGGGAAACCACTTTCAAACATGCTCAGTTATTTTTCTCATAAACTGTGGATTAATGCCATTGTATACAGTATCTCTGGAATTTAGTACAAAGCGAATAAAGAATCCACACACACACCCCACAGGGTTTCATCAGTTGGGGAGCTGTGCACCGCGGGACGGCAGCAGCGGCGGTGAGGGCGCTCTCGCACCGCTCCACATAGTCAACGCCGACTGACTCCTCACCGTTTCCACACGCACCGCGATGGACATTACACATGCATCTCCCATCAGCCGCACAACTTCGCCTGCAGTTTCTCAAAGCACGCCGCGTGAAATCGCGGTTATCGGGCTCTATTTTCTCCTCTGAAAATATTTGTTTCCCTCTACAGTCAACCCTCAACTAAAGGAGAGCGATTTCATCAATGTAAACATTTTTGTGAATGCACTTCACAAAGACTTACTCCCAGCACATTTTATCCTTTTCGTCTGTGCCCTCGCCATCATTCAGCCGGACTCGCTGCGGTCCGGAGGCGCGCTCCCGCGCACGGGTCACCGCGTCCTCAGAGAGCCAGCCAGTACGCGGCACTTCACGGAATACAGAGGCAGAAATGACGAGCGACCGGAGGCGAGCGACCGGAGGCGTGGGGCCGGAGGCGTGGGGCCGGACATTATGCACAAACAACTCACGTTACTGACAGGACAGCCACGAAACAGCCAGGAGACTCCTGGTCCTTCTGCCAGTTTTATCGTAGCAATGTAAAACAGGTATCTGAAGGTTCATTATTCCCTATAATAACCATAAGGGAAGTTTAACATTGGTCTCACAGGCGAGGCTTGCAGAACAAAAGTCTGAATAGGAGCTACCATGGAGAAAAATAAAAATCCACCCAGCCCTGCCTTAATCATTACACCCATGCTCAATTATTTCGAAGGACAAGGATTACGGCCACCGCTGTGCGATTTTTGTATATTTCTTCTGTGTGTTGATCCAAGAGAAACAGTCGTAGCTTATCACGGTCAATTAAAGCTTAATATTTATTTTAATCAACGAGACCACTGCGATCGCTGGTATCAACTGACACTGCGGTCACGCATAAGTTTTTTGTAGCATACTCTAATCTGCAAGTCTTGCCCCCAATGAAAGCCGAAATGTAATTAGAAGGTGTTGGCTGTGCAGTTAAATTTACAGCGGCGTATGTTTGATCATTTTATTATGACCTCATCTGGAGGTCTGTACGCAGTACAGCTGCCCTAATCAACACTCCAATAACTGTACTCCGCAGCTCAGCGAGGTATTAAAAATGTGTACCTTTCCCAACGCTGAATGTTTAAAGGTACACCACTGATGGTTTCGTAGATTAAATAGAGCAGCCTAAAAGTATATTCGTGCACATTCATTCACAGATCGTCCGAATCTCATCCTGCTCCTGAATTCACGAGGAACTCTACTTCATCGGAACGGCGCTGTCACGCGCTCCCCGCGCGCGGCGGCGTTGCTGAGGAAAACGGATTTCTCTTTTTTTAATGACCTGGATTCCAATTACATCGTAAATATAAAACATTCCACGCATTTCTGGTGCTGCAGCACTATCTTTGATATATTGGTAACACATCTTGTGCCCCATACAGATAACTACGCCCCCCTCTGCCGTTTGCAAGCGCGTGGAAATGCAGAATTCTCCATGCGACACGGAAACGCGCTCGCTGCAGTGAAGAGCCGGGCTAAAAAGGGCAGCACGAGAAAATATGATGCACCAAAGGCTTTAAATTGCTTGATGGGGCATAACAATGGTTGACTCGCCGATTAATAAAAATAGCTGAGGAGTTTACCGGGCGTACACACACACGCACTCGCACTCTCTCTCTCTCTCTCTCACACACACACACAGCCTCTTGGAGCGGCTGCATTTACATGGCGCCTTGCTTGCCTCTGTGGTTCACACTGTGTGATATATATTCTAGGCACAGACAGAGTGAGACACGGAGAAAGAGCCGCCTCCCTGCGCTGTGTCGTACCGTGTGGCACCCCGCACCTGGCAGTGAGACGCGCCCGCAGAATGAAAATGGGACTCGCAAAACCTCCAGTGTTGCTACAAGCAAAGGACATGACCCCCCGAGAAGTGTGCGACCCTGGGGGGGGGGGGCTGTGATGGAGCAGTGCTTCTCTGGACACCCGAACCCCACCCGCATCATCACACAGGTGTATGGAGCACAGAAAGTGTTACCATTACATTACACTGCACTTATTGATTAAACCCCTTCATATAGCTGATTATCTACTGCAGCAAGTTTGGTTAACTGCTTTGCCCAAAGGGAACTGAACCTGAAACCTCTGAGATACAAGCCCCCCCCCCCCCCCCCCCCCACACAGGACAGCCCACTGTCCCTTAAGACACCCCCTCCTCTCCTTGCCCTCCAGCCAGGGTTAGCCTTAAAGCTGTTTCTCTGCTCCCGTCTGATCGAGGCACTGATGTTTACTTGTTACTCATGCTGCATATTCATGCGTGTGTTTTTTTTCCCCCCAGCACAGCCTTGTGAGAATTCCCCATGCAGATTTTTCTCAGCGCACACTGCGTGCAGTGCAGCTGTGTTTTTGAAGGGCTATTACGCCCAGCCATTATCTATGACCTAATGCTAATTGCAAGTCACTCTTAACAGTTTGATAGTTGCTCCTCACGAATCTCTGTATTTAACGCCGCTTTGATCTCCTTCCCCAACAAAACAGAGGCACCAGGACTCCTCAAAGAGCCACTTTCAGCTCTACCAGCGTGCAGCAACGCGTAGCTCTGTGGATATGCAAATACACGAACACGCTCGGAAGAGACAACGTCAAGTGTTCTCAACGCAATTAACTGATACAAGCTAAAAACACCGCTAGATCCCCCCAGAGGAGCCTGGCCTTACAATAACAATAATAATAATAATAATAATAATTTGATGGGTACGGGCCGAATTATTGTGGAATCAGGATTCAGAAAAGATAAGCGCATTTTTCATGCGGTAATTTCTGTTAAAGGTTCCTTTGTTATCTCCAGAGCACCAGCAAGGCCTCACGCTGCCCCGATCTTCGGGAGGTTCAGTCCGCCTTTATTAGCATGCTAATTGCAATCTCCTCCCGTTGGAAATGAAAACATGTAGAGAGGAGGCTTTGTCCTGTCTGGGCCGGGGGAATTTTCCTCCGGGATCGGCGGGGGGGGGGGTTGAGAGAGAGAAGAAAAAGGGCATTTTGTAAGGAATTATATTACATCCTCGCGCTCATGCCTCCGACAAGGTAAGAGCCCACAGTTAACCTTGGTGGATCAAAGAGCTGCTCATATGAGAGAGCAGCTGCCGCCTGACCGTGCACAGTCAAGGCCAGTCACCCTGCCCTCTCTCTCTCTCTCTCTCTCTCTCTCTCTCTATTATTCCATTATTATTCATCGCAGGCAAACTTCAAAATTGGCTCCCCACCTCCCACATCTCCTCCTACCCCCCCCCCCCCCACCCCCATCCCAGTATGCGGCAAGTGCAAATTCAAATTGTGCTGAATGCAAAATTCATGCCTGGCCTTTGGAGAGGAAGTGTAACGATTTGCTCCTGCTCCGTCGTCCTTCACAGACTCGCGGCCGAACGACGATGTCGTCCGCCACATGTTGCTGTTCCTCTTTTTTCTATTTTTCTTTACAATACTTTGGAGCAATCGGCGAACCCACTGAGTTAGCCAGGACAATACTGAGCTGTGGAGAACTGCGGAAGGTACTGCTGAGTATACGCTAGAGCATCACCTAAAATGGCAGCCTAGCGGTACCCTGGGCACTTTCACATATAGCCACAGAAATACAGTAAGCCTCTGTTAGCAGTCAGTATACCAACATTTGAGACAGTGAGTATATGAATCTTAGGGAATGTGAGTATATGAATCTTAGGGATAGTGAGTACATGAATCTTAGGGAATGTGAGTATATGAATCTTAGGGAATGTGAGTATATGAATCTTAGGGATAGTGAGTACATGAATCTTAGGGAATGTGAGTATATGAATCTTAGGGATAGTGAGTGTATGACTCTTAGGGATAGTGAGCACATGAATCTTAGGGATAGTGAGTACATGAATCTTAGGGATAGGCTAGGAATAGTCTGTATATGAACACTAAGAGTAGTGAGTATATGAATCCTAGGGACAGACTAAGAATTATGAGTATATGAATACTAGGGATAGTGAGTATATGAACACATGGTATATGTATCTGAATCAGGGTGTTCAATTGCTTGCCGTCTCAAGGAGATGGATATGCAGTTCTACTTCCACACTGAACACAGTCTGGGCAGGAAGCAGTCAGCTCGCCTTACAGGAGCTACAGCACCAGCGAGCGACCGGCTCTCAAGCAGCGAGAAACTAATCGAATTCCTCACAGCCCCGCTTCACAGCCCACCCACACACCGCAGGGTGAGAGGCTGGCAGGAGAACGGGCAGGCGCGGACGTGCCCGTTCTGCCAAACAGAAGGGCGTGGCCCGGCGATGGCGTGGGCATTTGCTTTGTGGCAAACAGGGGCTGTAAATAACCCAAAATCACTGTGGAGTGGGATCAGAGTGGCTTTCACCAGTCAGGACCTCTCCTGGGAGCACCTCTCCCAGCCAGAGCCCCCTGTTATTCTCAGCTCACACAGAGAAGGCATTAGGCTTAATGTCACTGAGCCATATCTGCCTGTACCCCCCCACACCGAGCCCCCCTGCCAATAAATGCCAAAGGGTCACTCTTTGCATTCAGGGGGAAATCAAAATGATAATGACTCCTTATTAAAAATTCTATTTGGAGGCACACATAGGCTACATCAAAAGGCACTGACATTGAGGATTTTTTTTTTTTTTTTATTTGGGGGAGGGTGGGGATTGATGGGGTGCGCTGATAACCCACATCAAAGCAGAGTGTGTGTGTGTGTGTGTGTGTGTGTGTGTGTGTGCAGAATAAAAATAAACGTATTGCAAATGTACCATTCACTAAGTTGATAATGCACCGGGACTGCATCAGCAGTTATCTGACACACACACACACAGAAAAAAAAAAAAATAAATAAATAAATAAAATTCCACAGATTGCCGTTAGCTTGCTGCAAGTCTAAATTTAGCCGGGGAGGTCATTTGGAATATTACGAATGATAGCGCCCCCTCCGAAAAGCGTCCGGAGAGGAAATAAATAAATAAAATAATAAAATAAAACCTCTAGTGGGCCATTAATGAATGTGCACCGCACTGCACTTCAAAAAACAATCAGCCGGGGGGATTACCTGGAAATTGGGAGCACCACTCGCCACCGCGGGCCTTGTCAACCTTTTAATGCCGTGCTGTTATCTGATATCAGTCCGGCAGCCACTCCAGCTCTACCCCCCCCCCCCCCCAGTTTAAAACCATTCCCACCAAATCCTTTCACACAGATCCATTACAGCACTTCTCAGCCCGATTCAGTCTGTCATTAATCTGGAGGGGAGAGAATTCGGGGGAGTTCGAGGGACACGGAGTACGCGGCACGGCCCAGGCGTGAGAGTACTGCCTTTTAGCGAGAGACTTCCCCTCGCGCCGCCACGGGAGCCTCGCCCCCCCTGTAGAGGGCAGGAGGCGCTGCTGGTGGCAGGCCTGTGGGTGCACCCCCAAATTCTGATTTCTGGGGGTGAGTAGCTCACCCCTACTCCAGCAAGAATCGGATGCCAAAGCAGCCAAAGGTGACCATGAGCCAGAGAGATCTGCTGACTGCAGACATTCGTACTCACGGCGCAGCAGAGACAGTTCCCAGACCCTGCACAAGAGCACTGCACAGACCTAGCCTCCCTTTCCCCCAACAGCCACTTCCCTGCCATTTTCCATCTGCACGATAATTATATAACACTTAAACATCCACTTCCTGTTCCTCAGCACAATCAACTGGGCACAGAACAGAAGCGCGGCGATAAAAACGATTTAAATCGTACACTGCAACTTCCGCAGCTGCGGTGGGCCTTTCCCGGTAGGGTGGGGAATTGAGACGAGGCGGCCAGCCTTCGGGGCAGACTCTAAAGGCCTCTGCGGTCTGGGCGCTCTGATGTTCTGTCACGCAGCTCCGCGCCACAGCCTGAGAGAGCCTGACAGAGCGCTGACAGGACGGCGCAAGGACATGGCCAACGTGATGTTCAGAACCGCTGCCAGTCCCAATCGTTTAAACTCGAAAAGCGCAACCGCGAGGGTTTAGGCAGTCCCCCCCCCCCCCCCCCCCCCTTCTCTGCACACCTGCATCTCAGGGATAGCGAGTATATAAAGATTAGGGGTAATGAGTATTTGAACATTAGAGACAGTGAGTATATGAACACTAGGGATAGAGCAGGAACAGTGTGTATCCGAAGAGTAAGATGATTAGGCAGTCTTGCCCTTTCTCCTCTGCTCACCTGGATGGAGACGCCGAGGAAGGAGGCCCCATCCTTCACCTCCATCGCCTCCGACTCCCACCTTTCACCCACCTCCCTCCTCCTTCCTTCACGCTCCTGCCTACGAGCTTTAATGCCGCTGCGCGTCCCGAAACAAAAACCGTCCGCTACCAATTACCAACGCATTTCAAAGCAGACACCATTGTTATCATTTTCCCTTTCTTCCTTCAGACGAATTCTTTAATAGAAACGCGCAGAGCCCCCTTCGTGCGGGCCCCCCCCGGCGCAGAGCCCCCCCCCGGCGCAGACGCGGTGCTTCTCCTCGGATCTCATTAGCATGTTATCTCCAGACGCACGCCGCAGACAGCGCATCGCTACGCGCATTCCGCCTCCCTGACCCCCTCGTCCTCCCGCCCCTCTCTCTCCCTCCATCTTCCTCTCGTCTTCCGTGCCCTTTAGGAGGTGGATGCGGCGCCGCTTATTAAAGATAAACAATATGAAATAAAAACGCTGAGAGCGCACGGGTACGGCAGAGAAGGAGAAGGGGAAAGACGAGAGGCTTCAAAGAGAAAGCAAAGCCGTTTCACTCGCGCTTAACCGAGACGGCTGCATGCATGCATTCATATACATCCTATTACTCCCTCACACCTTAGTTAATGGCCAGTAATATTCACCATCCATTGTAAGCGGCTGTTTTATATTCTGTCAATCACCCTCTCTTTTTAATGAGCATTGATCTTCAGGTCATTAGCTGGTAGTGTTAGGGGGCAGCTACAGAGCCGCTGTAGAGGCCAGTTGAAAACACTGGCTGAGCTATCTGGCGTAGAGGGTTGTGGACAGCAACATCAAGGTCAACTTGAAAGGAAAGTTTGTCTTCAATCCTTAATATGGCTTGAAAAATCCCAGTATGGTATTAGTTACAAGCTTTGCTCAGGAGTCTATATCCGTGACCACTGTACCAGGACCATTGTGACATCAGCTGTTAGAATGTTCACATTCTGAATGTTCTATACATCTTAGCCAATGGGAATATTTTCAGTGTAAAATCACAAATATCTCAAAGGTATTTTAAGTATTGACACAAAATACCCAAGCACCGCACTCCCATACTAGCTGAGGGAATTGGCCAAGAATGTACGTATCGCCAAAAAGCTGTGAGAGAAATTATGTACAGAAAATCAGATGTAATATGAAGAATAATACATACTAGGAACAGTAAGCTGGCTTTTTCAAGGGCAAGGTTCACAGCACACGTGTGCATGAGGTACATACAGTATCCAAAGCCAGCCTTGGCAGTGTTTTGGGGTACTGGGGTGCAGGAGCAGGACTGCAGCCTGGGGGCAGTGTGGAGCAGCGACTCCAGATTCTGCCGCATGGCCAAAAGGTTGCAGGGTTGATCCCCGGGGGGGGGGGGGGGGGAACACCCGTGAGAAGGGAGGGCTTTACCTGAATCGTTTCAGCAAATATCCTGAGAGATGAGAAGGGGAGAAGCGTGTGGGGTTCATCCGAGTATGGGGGGGCAAAATGGCAGCGGGGGAGCCATGTCACGGCCCTCAGAGGGACGATGGCTGTGGTGAGCAGCAGAGCCACCGATCCGCTCGGCAGGCTCTCCACGGCGGGACACAGGGTCTCAACGAGGCAGGCTGGCTGAGTGATATACAGCTCCGGCCACGGGCGGGAGCCGTCCATTAGTAACGGGGTCTCTGTAATGCTCCCGCTCAAGTACATTATTTTCCCATGCGCCCGTCGCCGTCGCGCGGCCACAGATAAATTCTAATGCCTCACATCTGTAATGCACAGTGGCCAGCACTCCTATTACACTGCGGGTGAGGAGGGCCGCGAGGGGGGGAGGGAGAAAAGTAATTTATTTTTCACTGCAGCCAGTATTCCTCCCATTAGCTTCAAACGTGATAAGTTACTGCCTTTAACGAGCGGCTTTAGCCGCCAGAGCACGCTACATACTGTACAACACAGCACTCCCAAGCAGAGTGCGTGGCCAACAGGGCACATTCACTGCAGCTGTGACAGAGTGTGTGCGCGTGTGTGTGTCTGTATCAGCATATTTCACCACACCTGGTGGAACCTCCACGAATGTATCTACATATTACTGTGATGTCATAATGCCACGTTTTTCCCTGTTGCAATGTTGATGCCATCATTTCGCTGTGATGTCATAATGCCATTGTTCTGCCCTGTGCCAAACCTGATGCCATCATTTCGCTGTGATGTCATAATGCCATGGTTCTGCCCTGTGCCAAACCTGATGCCATCATTTCGCTGTGATGTCATAATGCCATTGTTCTGCCCTGTGCCAAACCTGATGCCATCATTTCACTGTGATGTCATAATGCCATTGTTCTGCCCTACTGTAATCCTGATGTCCTGTCTTGGAGAGACACACAAATGCACATATGCAAAAACCCTCACAGCATTCAATGTGCTTCACTACAATGATGTAGGAGAACCAATAGCATGCATAACACGCGTGCAGTATATTTAAATTGTATTCTGTCTGAAACAGTGAGTGTAAATTTTCCTGTAATGAAATGTTATATATACCCGAAAGGTTTCCCACAGTGAAGAGCGGCGCATTAACACATGACCTTGCAGAGCCAGGGCCCTGCTCTGGAGAAACAGCGCCCACACATCTCCAATTCAGATGCGCCTTTTGAAGTGGTGAAAACGAACTGCCCCGTCCTCACCAATCAAACATCAAGGCTAGCAAACGTGTGGCCACAGATACTTGATACTTTCAGGAGATATTCAGGTGCATCCTCTGTCTGGGAGGTTGGGTTCAGTAACAGGAAGTTCCACTGATGCGTGCTGCACATTGCTATGCCAGCTATGGATGTTTTCCCTTTCAAACGGCCGGGGATGTGTCAGACACACTCAGAGCACCAGGATTTCCCTCCTCTTAGACAGCGGCCAAACAATGAAGAGCCTCAGGCACCAGACAGACACTGCTGTAATTTGAACCCGACACAGAAGCACAGCACAGCTGTCCAATCAGAGAGCGACGAGAGCTCCGACTGACGTCCACTTGGCTCCTCCTCTGTCCATTGCTGGCGAAAGGGAAAGGGGTCTCAGATTTCTGTTTTCTTACATCTTCCTTCAGGTTGTCATGTTAAGTTCACACAATTAATTTGTCCTTCATCTCCCTCCATACGTCTCCCGGTTTTATTTAAGTGAAAAATGACCCGTTTTAAGTCCCTCGAGAGTGTTAACTTAAAAAAGAGCACGGGAGACATTTCAGTTTTTTTTTTTATGAAACATGAATATCCCTTTTAATACAACAACTTCATGCTGCATACACACTTAACCTCATCTAACACTACATAGGTACGGCACATCTGATACATTATGCATTTATACATGTACGCTGGCAAGAGCTTTCAAGGCAGGAGCCAGGGAGAGACCGTGCTGTGACGTGACCCCTTTCCTAAGCGGGTCGCCCCGCCCCACCGCCCCGCACCCTTCTCCCAGCTCTGCTGTAGCCCCCAGGCCAAACGGAGGAACATGTCCAGCCTGGGCAGAACCGTCATGTTGCTTCACCACAATGCGTGTGTGATGCGCCCGTTCTGTCGGCACGCGAAAAGGAAAAAAAAAAAAGAATGAATACCCAGCTGTTTAAAGCACAAGAACTAGAGAAAGTGAGCATGCAGTCCCTTTTTTAATTAACTTTAATCGCCCTGTGCATGGCGCTGTACACTGTGCTCGAACGTTAACCACTAACCAAGGTCAGAAAGCTGTGCGGAACTAAATTTCAATTCCCCCACCCGCGTGTTTAAAGGCCAGAAGAAAAAAAAAAAAAAGACTACAGGGCGACATTCACAAATGTGCTGCGTGAGGTTTTTTTTTTTCCCCATTGGCCACCCAGCCAGAGCAGAGGGCTGGGCGGCGGTGAGCGAGGGGTTAAGTGCAGAAGCTCAGAGTTCGGCGGCAGGCGTGCAGACAGACTCTGTAAATGCGGGACAGCGCCGGCCTTCCGGCTCCTGCAGTCAGCGGCCACAGAAATCTATCAGTCTGAGAATTGAGAGAACAGCGAGGTGTGACACGGCCACATACATTGACACAGCAGTGCGGTGGTCTGTCACTGAAGCCACAGCTGTACGGCACATTCTTCCAATTTTTTTCTTTTTGCGGGGGGTTCGCTGGGACTTGTTCCAGTCTCTAAAACATTGACCTTCATCTCCTTTGTATTCTTCAGACAGCAGACAGCATAGGAAATTCAGCATGGACTTCTCTCAAAAACAAAACCAAAAATGTCACATACTGTATGTGGCTGACAGTGTTATAATTCAATATTAAGACCTATATACAGTAATGGGAACAGGTAGCTGTGTGACCGGTGTCTCTCAATTTTGTTCCACTGGCTAGCTAGCTAATTAAGACAGCTACTTATACAGAGTCCACTGAAACCTTGCATTTCACAAGAGTTGGATATTAATGAAACCTCAGTTTTAGTGAACCGCTGGTGACAATTTCACAGTGCGAATTCTCTAATGAAACAAACCTCCCTACCAAAGTTTGTGTTACCAACAACTCTAACAAAGGTAGACAATGCAACCCATCTTCACAACAAAATAAGAGTATCCACCAGAGTGCTCCAAAGCCACCAGGTCGCATTAAAAAGAGGAATTTGGTACCCATCTTCCTTTGGCAACACGCCCCTCTGTAGTGAACAGGTTCAAAGGAAGGATGGTCAAGATTACATAACACACTTCAAGAGAGATGCCCAATTTCCACTCAAGCTTGTCTCGCTGCTTCTAGTTCAGTCAGAAGTCCATTCTGCCCAACTAAGCTCATTATATTGCCTATGGTATACAGCAGTGTTTCTCCAGCACAGGTCCAGAGACTGATTCTGACCCACAGAAAGTCACAGACCAGTCCTACACTTCCCCTTCCCAAAGACAGTTACAACAGTGTGCTTCTGAAAACCTCACTGTAAACCAGGCCACCGAGAAATGAATCCTTACACGCAATGTTATATGCAGGGGTTATGTTCCAGATCAAGGTTTAGAAACGGAAATTTCTAAGAAGAAAGGCAAAATTCATATGGGATTAAGAATAATATAAGTATAAATATTCAGCATCGTGGCATTCGCTGTATGATGGTTTAGGAATGATGGAAACGATAAGGAAATGCAAAGATATGGAAATGCAAATTACAGTCATCAGACAGGAGTTTACCACAGGGTGTGTGACACAGCACACACAAACAATTAAAAAATGAATAACCCTAATGCTCGTAAAACTACCCAAGCAGCCGTGTGGTGCGACGGTAGTGAGCAGGGCTCGCAGCTAACAGTTTCCGGGTCTTATTCCCAGGTGCACATCTGCTGCCTTGCCCTACGGCAAGGTACGTAATCAAAAGCGATATCGTAGATACCCAAACGTATATCTGAATAACGTGTTAAAAAAAAAAAAAAAAGAAGGTAAGATATGCAAGCCGCTCTGGATAAATGTGCTCTGGATAATGTAGAACCAGGGAGATAAGAACAATCTAAGAGATAAGGCAAACCTAACGAAACCGGAATAGAGAAGTGGGAGGAGAGAGGCAAATTCCGGAACACTGATGACAGATGTTCTATTTGTAAGGAGAGCTTATTTATATTTTCTCCCCTCTCTTTGATTTGAGAATTAAGACCAGAGCAAGCTGGTTGTGGCTATGAAGAGGCTGAGAAAAAAACCAGTCTAGGCCGCTTCAGCAAAGCACCGTCAGCCTCACCCTGAACACTCCACAGCCCCTGCTTCCACTAGCACTAAGACAATCACTCCATCTGTACATTAAACTAACAGAAAAGCATCCACGACTACTACGGGTTCCTAAGCATGTTCCTAGGAAAAGTAGCAAAAAGGCCACACCACACACTCTGTGAGTTTCATACAGCGCAGCTGCACCTGCCTCAGGTGTTTACTAAAGCCGTCCACCACACGCCCCCACAGGACAGGTAGGGATGCAGGTGCAGCAGACACTCACCTTAGCTTGGGCTTCCTCGTAGGAGACAGACACCTCTTTAAGCTGCCGGCGCAGATGGTGGAGCAAAGGATCCTGGGAAGGGAAGTCAGTGTGCCAGTCTCCATGAACTCCACTAGAGTTAAAAAAAAAAAAAAAACAAGACTGTTATCCACACATTTGATAAAACACATAACATGTCAACTGAAGGGGAAAAGTTCCAAGTGATACAAAATAAAAATTTCCAAGATTGATCCAGCATCAAATTAGAAGCAAGTGATTTTTTCCACACTTCACACTGCAGGTGAATCCAGAACCATATTGCTAAAAGTCTTTTTGTTTTATTTTGATGAAATGGTGTTTTCCCTTAAGATGACTTCATGGTTTCGACTGAATCCATGGGACCATCAAACAGCGTTAGACATGCCTGGGTTTTATTCACAGCATAATAAATATAAAATGAACCATACTGGGGAGTCTAAACAAACATTCTGCCCCGTGCTACACTGAGCTGGCAGTACTTGCTTACTCAAACCTGCTGAAACGCATGTAATGCTGCTTTGAGCTTAGCTGTAAATGCATGGAGCAGCTTCACACGATTCCTAATGGAAGCAAAGGCCCTTAAAGAGCATTCAGCATCAGTCCTGACACAGTGCGACGAAGGCAAATTGACAAGCGTAGTTATTGCAAGTGGCCTCCTCTTGTCATTGACCCTCTTACAGTATGTAAGAGTACGTATGTATGTATGTCCACAAGGGGAACGCACATCCGTCCACTGTAAATGCACTACCGAGGAACCTTCAGAGAACGCGTTCTGTAGCCGACACGTTCAGGACAGCTTGACGGGGACCATCGAGGCCGCTTTGCGCTTCCCCCGAGACGTCGGCGGGTATGAGCCGTCTCGCGGCGCCCGTGTCGAGGGCGATTCCATGGTCCGAACGCTGTGGTGCTGAGCCAGGCTCGAGAGGCAGAGCCAGTCAAGAGCCGTGACATCACCACCCGCTTTCGCCGAGTCACCGCGCTGACGACGGCCAGGCTGAGGTGTTTCACAGCAAGCGCCAACGCAGGGAAGCGCAAGGGAACCCAAAGAGTATCACCCCTCACTGAGCAACACCTGGGGAGGGGGAACGAAACGAGACGCCCAAAACCTGAGGGTCAGTTTGAGTTAGTCATTGGTGCGACAGATGCTGGACTTTCTAAGGGCTTTATCATTATTAAATCACATTACACTACTGTCATTTAGCAGATGGTCATATCCAGGGTGACTTACATAGGTTACAGTTTTCACATGTTATGCATTTATACGGCTGGATGTTTACTGTGGCAATTCTGTGGCAAGTCCCTTGCCTAAGGGTACAGCAGCAGTGCCCCAGCGGGGAACTGAACCAGCAACCTTTCGGTTACGAGTCCTGCCCCTTACCGCTATGCTACACTCCCACCCCCGATGCTCTTCAGAGCCCACAGCGGAGTGCTGGTGCAGCCTGCCATAGTTCCCCACGCCCCAAAGAGAACGAGGTCGGGAGATGCAGGTGAAGGAACATTCTGTTCCTCAGCCATTGTCAACTTCTATTTTTTCCCCTCCTCGCCCCAGAATAAGAACCGTCTCCCGTCCAACAGGAATAATAATCAGCAATTATGTAATTAGCGTGAGGAGAGCAGCCTTGTTCCCCACGCAGGGTGACGGCAGCCCGGCTTTGTCTCCGGCTCTCTCCACCATTCGCCCAGCCGGCTATTTGCGTCTTTGTAATTTCGGAAGCTGCTGGTCAGCTCGTTAAAGCCTTCGCGCTGTCGGAAGTATGATTGCCACTTTCGCGGCAGAACACTGTGTGCTGAGCTGCGAACGCGCTGGCTCGGGGGGGGGGGGGGGGGGGGGGGGAGCGCGGCTGCTTGTTCTCACAGCCCGTCCGCTTCCCCGTCCTTCGCTCCAAAATCAGCCCGGGAAGAGCATCATGTTCCGCAGGGGTGTACCAAACCAGGCCGGGACGGGCGTGGCATTCTAGGGGAGCGTAGCTTGCCCCATCCCCTCCACCCCCCCAGCAGATACGTCGTGAACACAAGGCATAAATGTCCCCAGCTCAACCCAAAAATGAAACCAGAAACGGCTGCCGACTTAACCAAACGACGATGAATTAATTCTGGTTTACTGTGTGGTGACGTTTTTGGCGTGCTATTCTGAGCATACCCTGGCCTGCCTTTTTCATCACCAACAAACATACAGCATGTGGTGCTCCGCACAGCCCGTAACACGCTAAACTGGTGAGGCTGAGCACAGGTAAGGGAAGAGGAGCTGAAACTGGTACTCTCACTGGGGGCTGGTGTGGGACAGAGGTATGGAGGAGAGGACCTAGATTTTTCATCTTATTATTACATGAAATTATTACATGAAAAACGTGTACCATAATCATACCATTAGTAGGTCTAGGCCAAAACCCTACTTATTAAAATAATGCATTCATGCAGTTTCACCTGACGGTTTAGTGGATTCTCTTTTTGCAAAAAAACACTAAACTGCAACATTCCCACTTTTGCCAGCTGATGACATTAATGATATTCTCCTTCCTCCAGGCGGCAAACCCAGGCAGGAAGTGGCCAGGGGGCTCCTCTCAGTAACGGCAATTAAAAATACTTCAAAAGAAATCACAAGCTCACAAACTAAGACAGTGAGGCAAGGAGCACTGTCTCTCCCCTCAATGCATTCAGAAAGAGAGTGAAGAAGTGGCAATGGGTCTGAGATAATTCCAAAAATGACATCAGTAAAATTGCAGCATTTAATAATGACATTACATTACATTACTGGCATCTTATCCAAAGAGACTTACATAGGTTACAATTTTTACATGTTATCCAATTATACAGCTGGATATTTACTGAGGCAATTCTGGGTTAAGCAGTTTCCCCAAGGGTCCTGCAGCAGACGGGGAATCAAACCAGAAACCTTTCGGTTACGAGTCCCGCTCCTTACCACCATGCTACACTGCCACCTAATCACTTCTATTCTTGATGCCTCCGTGGTATTTTCCCGACTGGGCCACTGTTTATATCCAAACAATTAAGCGGAGGGATGAGGAAACGACATTCTATCTTTAAACACGAGAATTTAATCAGCAAAGTTGCACCTGCAAAGACGGATTAACCCTCTCTGATAGAGAGGATGCGGGTCAAACACTGCTCTTCCTTCCAGACACACAGCAAAGCTAATCATTTCTGGCCTATTTTCCATCCCACAAATTTACACCCCCGTCTCCAGGAGGAGGGCTTTATTTTGCGGGTAGCTATCAACAATTGTGACAGACGCAAGCCGGAGCCTTGATTGCTTTAAGCAACCGCGTCACACGAGGTCCGCAACAAGAGCAAATCCAATTAATCTAAACAAATGAACTGAGTGTACAATGGAGGCACGAACCAACCTGGGCTCGCCATCTCTCCCCCTTTCAGAAAGCAAAGACACATGGCACCGCAGCAGTGGTAAAAGACACGTTTTCACTGGTGTCATCTCAGCACAAATCAGCTGCTGCTACATGGACACTGAAATCCGCATACAAGACTAAAACATTAAACACCGGCAGCCCCCTCACCACCTCCATATCTTAAAATGATTCTCGTGATTATCAAGTTTGCCGGTTTATGCGAGGATCAAGGAAAATTTCCCCTGAAGGCCACACAAGGAGAAAAGCTACATAATTACTTAGACTATGATAAATAACATCATTCATTAACATGATTTACACAGTATGACTTTTACTGCTGCATATATATACAGTACCAGTCAAAAGTTTGGACACACTTGATTAAGATAGTGGGGAAACATGCACAAAGACATTTTGATTTAGACACTTATGACTAAATGCTTGAAATCTGTTTCTTAGACAAACATAAATAGTGAAGTTGATGCCTATGTATGAATCTCTTTCAAAAAAAATTATTTTTAAAAAATATTTTTGGCCACTTTGAGGAATCTTAAATATAAGATAGTTTTGAATTGTTGAACGCTTTTTGGTCACCATACAAGGCCATTTGTGTGATTTTACAGCTTCAATCGTATTTACTATTATTCTAAAATGTGGAAAATAGTAAAAACAAAGACCGCAGCTTGTGTCCAAACTTTTGACTGGTACTGTATGTATGTGTATGTATACAGAATGGTAGGGACCTACACATAGTAGGACATGATAGATGCAGATACATGAGGTCCACACTATAAATATCTACATCTGAACCATTTTCATTTTCTCCCGATCATCACCATCATCTCCTTCTCCATCTAATTTCTCCTACCACATTTTATCATCAGAAACAACAGGTTACCCCCGGTGTATCTCACTATTGGTCTCGTCTCATATTCATCCTATTGCCACATATGTTCACTGTTTAGCTCTAAATCACTTCCTGACAGACTTCTCAGACAAGACGTGATGGCCAGCTTTGCTGTGAATGAAAGCTACACAAATGGCTAACTAATTGCCTACATGCCAAACCAACAGATTATTATTCACGTCCATACAGCAATATAAAAATCAATAATCTGAAAAAAACATTCCTCAAATACTCTCGGTGTCACTTTCAGTTGAACAACAATGCTGCCTTGTGTGTTAACTCGTGGCAGGTAGCAGGGTTAAGAGGCAGGCCTTCACACCCCCAATCTATACTTGCTATTCAAGGACAGCTGAAACCTACCATTTCTCAATAAAAATGATCACTGTGCAGCCAACAAGCCATTTAAATGTCTTATTCTTTTTTCATCCAGCAAACTCACTAAATAATTAGCCACTTAATTTCATTTCCAGATGGTTTTCTGTTGGCTACCCAGTGTGCTAATTCAGTAACTCACTAACTGGCTGGGTGGCTAACACGCTAGCTAAGTTAGATAATGTTAGCCCACTAAGTACTCACCACTCATCACTCGGCTTTGTACGATGGAACTGTGGCAAATTAAACTGTACTTGTTAACCAAGCTATTACTGTACTTAGTGGTCAAAACATCTGGAAACAGGAATTAAGTGTGCAAAACTCCTTCGTATTCATTCTCTGTCAGTCAATTACAGTACAGTTAAAAATACAAAAACAAGTCTCCTGTTCAAATTTTGATATCAAAATGAAGCTGGGTTACACTAATCAATCTAGGCCACCTCATACAATAAATACCCACCTAATGTTTCTTAAATTATTTTGTGCAACTTGGTCCTGTGTTTTTACAAACACTGCGATTTTTTATGTTGATGTTACATGTAAGAGGTGGAAGAAGAAATTCAGATGAGATTATTATATAGATTATTATTTTATATACTATATGTAAGACAGTTTATTCAAAGGAATATAAAGATTACTTTTTCTATCTTTATCATCAGCAAAAGACAGTGTTAAGGTGAATTCCACAAACATTACACTAATATGATGAATAATTATGCATGCACAATATATAAACTTTAATAAAAAAATTAAATTAAATAAACCTAATCGTGTTGCTTAATAAAGGTGTATAAATATTGCTTATAAATACTGAAAATAACCTTACAGTGCACGCTCTGTTGTTCTGGACTGACAATTTTGTAACATAGTACTTACCAACAATCACAATTTAATGAACTCTCTAAAAAAAAATTCAAATCAAAAATCAAACCTACAAAAAGACATGGTGTTCCATTATTGTTCTATGCAGTGTCGTATTTCTATGCTGATTTCATGCAAAAGTCTGAACCATTCAAACCTCTCGCTTTTCCCATGTCATGGAAAAAAGTTTCTTTTTTATACAGCAACAGAAAGAAAAACACAATAAGCCCTTAACTCAATTTTTGTACACAAACCACGGCATTTTAGAATTAGGACTCAGAATGGCTTTTGTTGTGCTCGTCTCCTATCTTGTCGTCTTCTTTAAAAGGTACTCATCTGTCATGCCTTTTGGAGATGGCAAATATTTCCATTTCAAAGGCAGAATGTACACAATTACCAACGGTGGACAGCACTGAATTTATGAATAGAAAAATAAATATGACTAAAGTTCAATTTAACTTCAAACTACTCTTCTTTTCTTTGCCTTTTTATGGGGAAAAAAACAGGAGTGAGATTTTCTATGTGGGTAATAAAAATAAACAGTATAGAAAGAAAACAGGCAAGTCAAAAACGCACATTCAAGTGTTCTGCTTAAATAAGTGCTTCAACCAGCGTTTAACTTCTGTTTAAATTCCAAAATCCCTCCTGGCAACAGCACAAAAAAATAGCCCTTCAATTGAAAAATGTTACTGAATTAAATATGAAATAATAAACATGGTAAAAATAAGGATTGACAGCTATCAATTATAATATGGAAAAATAAATCATTAAAATAACGAATGAAATCAGACTGCTTACAATGAAAAATGCTTATCGATGGGAGTCTTACGAATTAGTTTTCCAAAACCAACAGAAGCCATTATTTATACACAGAAAACATCTTAAAAATATAAGTCATGTTTATAATTTCATGTGAAAGTTCCTGAATACCACATTTTGCACAGAACTTGAAACTCTCTCAACGTGTTTGTGTGCGAGTGCAGGCTTGTATGTGCGTGCGCA
Source organism: Megalops cyprinoides (assembly GCF_013368585.1). NCBI lineage: Eukaryota > Metazoa > Chordata > Actinopteri > Elopiformes > Megalopidae > Megalops > Megalops cyprinoides. Next base: position 3,812,400 of record NC_050595.1, read on the forward strand.
TTTGCGAGCCACGAATTCCATTTCACAAAAGCCCTCCTCTTCCTCTCATTTGCATGGGAATGATTAATGAGTTTGCAGTGTAATTGTGCCGACGGTACAAAGCTTCTCTCAAAAGAACTTTCCTCTGAACAGCACACAAACGCAACATCCAAACTTGCGATTCCGTGGCGTAAAGGCGCACAAAGCTTACAGGACAGCAGCCACCGGGAGGGCTAACAGGAAAACAACGAGACTTCGCTAATTAACCGTCCTTTACGGCACGAAATGGCGACAGAGCCGGCGGAGACGTGGGGGGGGAAACGATGTGTCATCGTTCCCCCCCCCCCAGCAGGGTTAGCGTGCACTGCGTGTTCCAGATACCGGATTCCGAGTGGCACGCCCAGTGAATGACTGAGACAGGTTGCACACACTCGTACACACATGCACACACACGCACACACTGCGGTGGGCTCCGGTGCCAGCCCCTCCGCAGCCCGCCAGATACCCGCCTCTCGGAGAGGAGGGTGCCGGGGGGGCGGGCGAAGGGGAGGCGGGCACGGCAAGTCCCACAGGCGGCGGGGCGGTCCGAGCAGAGACGCGTCCGAGGACGGAGACGCTCTCCAGCACGGAGACACACAACAAAAAATAAAAACAACGAAAGAGAAAGACAAACAAACAGAAAATACACACAGGAAGAGGAAAACGAGAAGAGTATTATATACAGATATATATATATATATATATCTCTCTTATATCCGTGAAGAGGCCCCTACGAGAGAATCCCGAAAGCGGTGGCACAAGAGGAAGCTTGCTGCTCTGCTCCCTTCGTTGGACCGCGCTGTGACACAGTGACAAGCACTCTGCTTTTTCCGCATGCGTCTCTGCAACCCCGTATTGTTGTCACCAGAGCACATTAACATAAGATCAAGCATGCAAAGCCAGGCTGGGTGATTACAATAAGTTGGGTGTTTAAAAAAAAAAAAAAGGAAAGAGGCGTCTGGAGACTCGCTGGGGCAGAGGAGCGGGGAAGCAAACAAGTGTTGTTCAGCTGAGAGGAGGAGCACCAGCGCATCTCCCGCGAGCGAGTCATCCTCCCGGCTGCAAACCGGGCTCGGGCGTGCGGCGGGAGGCAGAGAGTGTGCACTCGCACGCCTCCAGAGATATCCTCGCGCTCTCTTCCTCTCCCTCTCTCCGTCTCTGCATCCCTCTCTCTCTCGTATCGGTCTCCTGCATCGCTCGTTCTGTACCGCGCTGGCCGGGACCCGGCCGACTCCGCCGACGCTCGCCGAGGGAAAAGTCGGCAGTCCGGACCCCGGCGCGGCGCGGGGAGAACGGGAAGGGCCACACCTGACTCCCAGAGAACGCGCAAAACAAAAGGAGGAAAATACAAAAAAACAAGCTCGAAACAGTCCTACTTCTCCCGCTCCCGGGTTTGTTTAAAGTTTTCATTTATTTCGTTTGGCAGTTGTTTTGGAGAATTACCCTCTGCTACTGCTCCTCTTTGGGGGAGATTTGTGTGTCCCGCACCCCCCTCGGCCCTCCCACTGCCCCCCCCACCACCACTCCACACCCCCGTCTGGCTAAGTTTTTCCCACCCAAACTTAGTCCGACACAAACCCTTTGCAAAAATACAGTGCACACAGGTCCCCTCTGCCAGGCAGACAGGAGGGAAAAAATCTCCCCTTTGTAAGTTATGGGAACACTTTGAGACAGACACAGGCACTCATAAATTATACGCTTCATTTGCATATTCCCGGCATAAGACATTATGCAAATAGCAGTCAATTTGCATAATGGATTCTTCTTGTTGCCTCGGTCGCTTCATGCTCCTTTTTATTTAATAATGGAAAAAAAAAAAACAAAAGGCAGACGGGGGGGGGGGGGGGATGGAGAGGAAGGCGTGTTTGGGACCTGCGGAGCCCTGTGCCAGCGTCGCCTCCCTCCGCCCCTTTCCCACACCGCCACGGGCAGCGAGGGAGCCGCGCCGGCGAAAGACAAAACGCGCAAGAAAGGAAGCAACTCGGAAAACGCAGAAACGCAGAAATGCAGAGTTTATATATATAAAAAAAAGAACACACACACACACACACACACACACACACAAAGATGTGTTTGTGAGCAGGAATAGCAGGGATAGCCGGGATAGCCGTAGTAGCGTGGGGGGTTTTTTGGGGAAGTTTCCCGGTGCGGTTGTGGGGACGGGAGGAGATCGCCGTGGCAAGTGTGGGAAACTGCAGGAGCTGCTGCGAGTCTCTCCTCGCCCTAATGAGTCTGAACCACCTCATCTGTTAGCACAGGCTAATTAACGACAGTGGGAAGACCCCAGTGGGGGGGGGGGTGGGGGGGTGGTTCGGTGCGGGGGTTATTAAATAATTAAAACTGTTCCGTCTCCCACTTTTAACCTCATCAGCTCCGCGAGTACGTCGGAATAAAGAGAAACGAAGACGGGAAAGCCGAGTGACAGTGATAATTACTTAATCAAATATGACAGTCACAGCTAATTCAGACTGAATCACCGCAAGCCAGAAAAAAAAAGAATTATAAAGTATATATTTACACATGTGTGTGCGCATGCACGCATGTGTGTGCATGTGTGTATACACACTTATAACAGTATCAATAAGCATATTACATATCACCATACTTCATTTACAATATTAAATGAACCCCCTCCTTCAGAAGCCCAACCCTGATGCCTTCTGCGCCTCTTTAACCCCGGGACAAACAGGGGGGCTAACGCGGAAACGCTGAAGGCAGAGGAGGCATGGGCGAGGGGATACATGAGTCACAGTTGGAGAGAGGCAGAGAGGGGGGGTGGGAGAAGGAGGAGAGGGAAGGAGAGAAAAAGGGGAGGGTATTTGGTGAGGGGTTGCGGGAGGACTTTGATTATTTATAACAAAATGCCTTCGCCACATCCTGTGGAGGGATCAGACGGCAGAAACGTCAACAGCTATCAGCTGTTGTCCAATAAGCAACCACAGTACAGTGGGAAGAGTACAGTCAGGGCTGTAGCATCACACTTGGGAAGCTAGCTAGCTGCAGGGCTCTCTCACTCTGCCAACCGCCAATGTGACGGCTAGGCTACGCTAGGCTAGGCTAGGCTAGGCAAGGCAAAAAAAAGCGCAGGCTGTGCCAGGCAGAATGGGCGCGTGGCGGGCAGGCTAGCCACCCTATGGGAAATGTTAAGTGCAATTCATCAGCTTTTAGAATCAATTAACCCATATGTTAATTAATGTCAAGCCTATAGAACAAAAGAGGACGGGCTATGTGGGGGGGTCGGCGGGGGGGGGGGGGGGGGGGTGAAAGGAGGCAGGAGAGGGAGGGAGGAACCGTAGGACAGGGAGGGAGGGGAGGGTAAGAGAGAGAGAGAGAGAGAGAGAGAGAGAGAGAGAGGGAGCGTGGGCGAGTGAAACAGGCGGCGGATGCGAACGATGGCAGCGCGGTGCTGGCACAGTGCCATCCATTCAGTGGCAGCACCAAGGCGGGTTTGTGTTTCGTTCACGGCGATAAAGCGCGTAGACGTTTCGCGGCAGACGACAGACAGACGCCCCCCACCCGCACGCGCCCCCCCGGCGTTATTTCGGTTGTTCGTGCCAAAAGAGGGGAGGAGTTTTTTTTTTTTAAAAAGGGGGTAGTTTACTCCGAAAAAAAAAATATACGTACGTACAAGAGGGGTTTGTTGCGGGCACTTTGCCTTCAGCTCAACTTACACACCACCAAGGACGCAGAGACGAAACCTCACCGTCCGAGAGAGCGGACTTGTCCTCCAACGCCAAGAAAGTTGGGGGTGACAGAAGTTTGGGGGGACCGGATGGGGGGGCAGGGAGGATCAGGCAGTGTTGTTGGGGGGGGGCAGCATTCGGGACCTTTTTTTTTTTTTAAACCCAGAGGAGAAAACAATGCCGGTTACGCCATGACGATGGATGCCAAGGAGGGAGATCGGCACGGTCTCTGCCAACGGAGGCTGGCGAGAGAGAGAGCGAAAGGAGGAAGGAGAAAGGAAACAGTTGTGAGAAAGACGCAGCAAAGTTGCAGCTGGCTGCAGGGGCTGGTACGTGGCCCTGGGGCTGGCAGGCTGCACGCGTGCGGGGGGCGGGGGGCGGGCAGGGGGCTGGGTGAGAACAGGCACCTCCCCCCTCTCCTGCTCGCTCTCTAGCGCGACTCCCTGTGCCAGGCAGCCAGCCAGCCAGCTAGCCGGCGGACGCCATGCCAACCCGCTCGCTGGCGGACACCGCGCACAGGAGCACCCTTTTTGAAAAAGGAAAAAGGAAAAAAAAAAATACAACAACAGGGTTTTTTTTTTCCCTTCCGAGAGGTGGCATTTCCGGAATGGCGGCGAATTCACGGGTCGGGACGTAGAAGGTGCCCGCGGACGCCGCCGCCAACGCCGCGACAGCGCCGAGCCGTGCCAGTCAGAGCGCGGTGCCATCTGCGGAGAGACCCTCCGTCACGCGGTGGCCCGCGCCCCCGACGCGGGGCGGCTGGCATCGACGGGGACGACGAGGGCGAAGGATAAACAAAGACTCCTGACGATTCATTAAAACAACAAAAGTTTGGAGCGTTAATTAGCGCGGCGGCTCCAATGAAAGGATCGAGACGGATTACAAAAAAAAAAAACAAAACAAGACCAAAAAAAAAAAAAACGCGAGAGGGGCGATCTGCTGGGGGGGGGGGGGGAAGAAGTGGGAGCTGCGTTTTGTGCCAACAGACCGTCGCCCCCCCTTCTTGCAACTTCGCCACCCCGAATTTACCTAAATGCGAAAGCAAGCCTCTTTCGGCACCCCCGCCCGCCACCGTGGTGAGAAATGTCTGCTGGGGGCATTGAAGCCGGGGGCGCTGCCAATCTGCCCCTCGCCCGCCTGCGACGAGGGGGACCGGAGGACCTCAGGGACCGAGCCCCCAAACTCCACAGCAGCTGTTTACAAAAGACAAGCACACACAAAAAAAGAAAAAAAAACTGCAAACATGAGGATGCATACTAATGAGCCGCCATGGAGGGGGAAAAAAAAAAAAAATTAATCAGCGCTTCTGTCTGGATTTAATTTCAGTTGTTTTTTTCCGCGCCATTTATTATTAGGATTTTACTAACTTTTCTTTATTTCTGTTTAATTCGGAGCGCTGTTTCACAGCACGCAGAGGTCTGCTCTAGGTGTGCGGATTTGCACCCTCTTGACGAGATCAGATCAACTTCTGAAAAGAGAGAGAAGAAGGAGGGAAAAAAAAAAAACAAAAAACAAAACAGAAAGCATTAAAACTCCAGCAGCGGGGAAAGCAAACTAAAGCCAGAGATGCAGGAAAGAGAGAGTGAGAGTGTGTGTGTGTGTGTGTGTGTGTGTGTGTGTGTGTGTGTGTGTGAGAGAAGGTGTGTGCGTGCGATTTATCTACATTCAGAGCAATCACCAGGGAGATGGCTGGCTCTGACTGGAGGCACAGCACAGCATCCTCCAGTATGGGAGACAAGCTGGGAGATGCCACACAGACAACAGACATGCTGGAACTTCAGGAAGGGGGCACGGGGGGGCGGGCGGGATGGCGTGGAGGGGTGGGGGGGTACCCGCACCGTGAGCCTGTCTGCGGCTACGTGTGCGAGGAGGGGGGGGGTGTGGGAAAGCGTTCGCAACCCCCAGCTCTTTTTATTCTTTTTTTTTCTTCCTCTTGCCCCCTGCCTGCCAACCCACCGACAGACCCCCCAAACTCTTCCCGCTCCCCATTCTCCTCCCCGTCTTTTTCGGGGGGTAACCGGACGGGCACGGACGCGCCGCGGAGGTACCGACCCGTTCTGGTTTTTGCGGGGTCTCCATACTTACTGGGCGCCGGGAAGCGTTGCCGTGGTTCCCGCGAGGTTCGGTGGCACTGGGCACGGAGCCAAGGGCGGGTGCCGCTGTGAAGACAAAAACAGGAGGAATACAATTTATTTACTTTCACCCGGCGGGCGGGAAAAATTACAACCGCAATTAAAAAGAAAAAAAAAACAAAAACGACAAAGAAATGAAAATAAATTCATCAGGCGCTGCCAATCGGGAAATGGATACCCAAAAGTTTCTCTCTGGTTGCCGTCCTCCATTTTTTTTTTGTTGGGCGAGGGGGCACGCTGGTGGATTATAAATAATTGAAGTCCTCTAAAGGGAGGGATTAGAAGATCTTTGTGCTTCTCCACTGCTTTGGCATCACCGCCAAGATGACACGACCAACGCTGCCACCAGCGCAGATGGATTAGCTGGAAGATGGCATCTTTTTGGGCGCCACCATCCACCGCCGCTACTTAAAAATGCGATCGCGGCGCTCGCAATTAACGATTTAATTCCTAATTTCTGTTTCAAAAAAAAAAAAAAAAAAAATCGGCGCGAGCGCGTGGAGCGCAAGTGGAAATTATCACAGCTAATGAGCTTCGGATCGTTGGCCTTTTATTTTAATTCCATGGGGGATGTTAATTGCGCCGCGTCTTCATTATCCAAATGGATTACAAAAAAAAAGGGGGGAAAAAAGACTGCATGAGACAGAGGGAGGGAGCGACAGAAGGAGTAGAAAGAGGGAGTTCTTCCTGCTCTGTCAGCCTGGATTCACATAACACAACGCTACTGGCAAACAACCACTGAAAAGCCCCCGCATTGCCTGGCAATGCTAGTCTCTCCAAACCCTCTCTCAGAGAATACCTGGTCTCTCTCTCTCTCCATCCATCTCAGCCTCCACGGCCAGAGCTGGCTCCTGTAGAAGACTCGTCCTACTCTGTGGATCTTACAAATAAAACGATACAAGGGAAGAACAAACCCCTGGCTTTGGATCCCCAATTTTTTTTTTTTTTTTGTGTCGTTTGGATATTACCGTCGTTATTAAAATGCTTTCGTTTTTTCTTTTTTTTCTCTCACACGTTAGCGTGATTAAGGTTGGTTGTGGTGGCGTGCTGGCAGCAGGCGGGCGGGCGAGACCGAGCGGGGGGACGCGCCGACGGTGGAGAGCGTGGCAGGGGCAGCCGCTAATGTCCCCGCAGCTTAATCATCCTACAGCAGAATGGTTTTATGCATATTTCATTTGCATATCATTAAATCGCGAAGGCAGACTGGCATCTGGCTGCAGAGAGCGAGGGAGCACTAAGTGCAAAAAAAAAAAAAAAAACGAGAGAGAGAGAGAGAGAGAGAGAGGGAGAGAGAGGGAGAGAGAAGGACTCATTATTCCATGGCTACAATCAGAGCCTTGCTCCTGCTTCCCACCAACTTGCCAATTTGTTTTAATTCGACATTAATTAAAAAGGAAGAAAAAAAAAAAAAGGCGAGCGCGTTCGACGTTTCCAGCTTGGATTAATTGGATGCCTTACGACCTGCACCGGAAAACTGCATGCACAGATTTTACACATTTATACATACATACATGCATATTCATGCATGCGTATGTAAATACGCAGATATAAATATGTATGCTGTACATGTGCCTTGGGAATAATTATACAAAACTTCTACCTTGTTAAGCAGCCGTTTCAGGAAGCTGCGGATGTTTTATTTTTTTTTTTCTGTCTGTTGACCCAAGTTTTTTCAGGAAAAACGAAAATCATGAGTCTGCTGTAATCAGCGAGACGTGCTGGATGCGCACCGTATTGGGGAAGTGTGAGTGCTGTGGTTGTGTGGTTGTGAAACCCGACGTGTCCCTCTGAAAGCCTGCGATTCGGGGACGGGGGACGGGGGACGGGGTGCGGAGGACGCGGGACCGGGGATGGGCGCGGGACCGGGCGGCGGGCGATGCCGCATCTGGGTGCGGCGCTGAGCGTGGGAACGGCCGGGGGGCACACCGTGGCAGCTTTTCGCCTTCTTTCCCTGGGAACAAAACCAACCCCCCCTTACCCCCACCCCCTTCAACACCTCCCCCTGGCCTAAAAACAGACTCCTTGTAATTTATGCGCAAATTAGCACGCTTGGATTCTGATTGGCTGTATCAAATCATCAGAGGCGATTAATCCATTGTTTCTGATTCCAGGGTGCCCCCCCCAACCCCCCCCCCGTCTGGCTCCCACTCCCTTTGTTAAGGGGCACAAGGGGGGGATTGTGGTCCCCTAGACATACCAGACATACGCACATGCCCCCAATATTAATTGAGGGGTACAGATTGCACACTGTAAAGCAGTGTGAAACGTCCCATTGAAGACTCCCCCCCCCCCAATCCACCCGCACCCCCCACCCCAGTGTACTCAGAGGAACAAAAGAGGGCTTTACAAAAATTTCACATAGCTTTTCGCGAAAGTGCCCAACCAGATCTTCTGTCATACGTCTGAGAGGGAAGGCAGATGCCAGTAAATAAAGGCGGGAGGGTAACTCATCAGCCCTGAGGCGGAACGAGGGGGCCCAAGGCCTGGGAAAAGCGCGTTTTCTACCACAAAGATTTGGTTTTGTTTTAGCGAAAATAATTCCCGGGAATCCAGGTGGTGCTTTCCCGCTGAAGATGCAGACTTATTTCACCGCCGATGCCCAAATCCTACCCCCCCCCCCCGCCCCCCGTATCCTGCCTCCCGCCTCCCCCCCCTCTCACTCCGACTAACCCCTCAGGGCGGCCATGGGAATATATTCAAATGAAACGAGTTCCGCGCAATTAGCCGCGTTTATTAATTGGCGTAACGAGGGCCGTAGGGCAGGGGAAGCCGGGCGGGGCGGCGTGTGGCAGACCTGGCAGAGCTGGCTGCCGCTTGAAGCTCCCATTCAAGCAGATGTCGCTGTAGTCCTTCCGAAAAGCTCTGACGAGACGAGCGTGTGCGTGTGTGTGTGTGTGTGTGTGTGTGTGTGCGGGGGGGGGGGGGGTAACGAGGAGGTAATGTCGTTTGGCATCACACACCTCCGACGCATGTTTTATGAAACAGAGGAGCAGGAAGCAGGCTGGCGAGGGGGGAGGAGTTAAGACGAACAAGGGCCGGGGGGGTGGGGGGGCTGAGTGTGTGCGCGCGCGTGTTGGGGGGGGCTGAAAGTAATTGCAGAGCCCTGTATGTAGGAATGTTGACATAAATTATTATATTCAAATGCGGAGTGGCTGAGCTTTCTGTAGTGCGACTCGGCTCCGTCGGGCTGAATACACACTATGCAGAATATTGATATTAATATGCATAAGGAGTCACGGTTATTATGCGGCTCGTATGCTTCTGGGCAGGGGTAATATTGCACGCTCTCACCGCGGTCTGCCCGCGCTCTTTCTCCGCCACACAAACACCACCCTCTCTCCCTCAGCCTCCCCAGAACGCTCGCCATTCTCCCGGGTGGCACCTTTTAAATGAGAAATTAGAGCGTGCCCAGAGCAAACACATGCTGATTCCACTGGTGGGAAGGATAAACAGCCAAGCACACACCCACTGTTTCTACTGGTGGGAAGGTTAAACAGCCACTTACACACTCATACACACACCTTTGCCCAAGGGTACAGCAGCAGTCTCCCGGCGAGGAATCGAACCAGCAACCTTTCGGTTACAAGCCCTGCTCCTTATAACTATGCTGCACTACAGACCTCATGGCCTCTCCAAATGAGAGGAAAGAAGAGGGCTTTCATGTACACATCCAGGTACACACAATGAACACATCCAGGTACACACAATGTACACACTCAGGTACACACAATGAACACATCCAGGTACACACAATGAACATACTCAGGTACACACAATGAACACATCCAAGTACACACAATGAACACATCCAGGTACACACAATGAACACACTCAGGTACACACCATGCTCTCACCAAGTCACATACAGCAGCTCCCAAGATTCCGAAGGTAATGTCCAGAGTTGACAGACAAATAGCTCGCAGACAAATATGCCTCCACAGAAAAAAACCTCACACACACTCAGGGCCCCTGTGCACACGCATGGGAAAAGAACAGCACATCCAAAAGCTTCACTGAACCTGAAAGCGCGTGAAATCAGCAAAAAACCACATCATCGACAGCTGGCTCGGCCTGCAGAGAGAGGCCAGCAAACTCCAGAGCACAAACGCAAGTCTGGTTTGAGTGAATTCTACACCCGGGGGGGGGGGGGGGGGGCTTGGCAGGCCTGAGAGACAGCCTCAACCCTCTGCATGAGCCCTACCAGTCATCCCCCCCGCCCGCATCACCTGCCCCCCGCCCCTCAGAGCCATCACAGGTACATGCTCCGCCTCTTGGGTCACCTCCAGGCTCGTGGGCGGAGCAGTGACGAGGGGTTAGACGAGGACAGCTGCTGACTCGGGTGGTCTTTCCACACCATGGCACGCAACTTTACTGGGACCCGCAGGCCCAGAATTAAAATGAGGATGTTCTCCATGAGGGCTGCTTGATCACTTTTATATTAGACAGAGGTCATTTATATAAAACACACACACACACACACACACACACACACACACAGACACACACACACACAGACACACACACAGAGACACACACAGACACACAGACACACACACACACACACACACACACACACACACACACAGACACACAGACACACAGACACACACACACACACACACACACACACATACACACACACACAGACACACACACACAGACACACACACACACACACACACACACACACACACAAAGGAAAATGCCAGACCCAAGAGCACAGCCAAAGCAGCCGGTTTGGATAAGAGTTCACTTTGTGAGTGTGACTCAGGAGACTGGCCTGCTACAGTCAGTCTGAGGCCAGGAGAGGACAGTGCTGTGTCTTCCCTGCAGAGGGACGCTATGGGTGGCATAGGCCCGCGTGTCTGAATGGGAGAGAGGGAGGGAGAGAGAGGGAGGGAGAGAGAGGGAGAGGAGAGAGAGAGAGAGAGAGAGAGAGAGAGAGAGAGAGAGAGGGGGAGGGAGAAAGGGAGAGAGAGAGGGTGAGAGGGGGAGAGAGAAGAGAGAGAGAGATGATGACGCACAGGAGGTGCCACATGTCTGTCCATCTCACTTCACCACTCCCCAGCGTCTCTGAGGACTCTCATGGTCTTGCGTTCTCCTTGCTTCCGTCTTTGAGGGATCCGACCCAAAAACCTACTGTTCTGTCACCCTTTCCCTCTTTTTGGTTAGCAGGAGCAATAAAAAAGCCGACCGAGCCCATAGCCGTTTTAGAAATGGCACAGAGGACTTGCTCACCGGCTGAAGATACGAGCCGCAGGGGCCCACAGCCAATAAAAACCAAATGCCGCGGTCGCAACTGCACTACCGTCACCACGCCGACCCCTCTGTGTGCAATCCGGGTCACGACCCTCAGTTTGGGTGCTTTACCATGAGATGATGCTCTGTGCTACAGAGGTTCTACAGAATCACTCATCTCCTCTACTCTGCTTTATAAAAAAAAATACAGTCACATGCCATTACAGACAACGAAGTCTTCCATATTGCCCTCACTGTCACCATGTGACCTCTCTCCTCCAATCAGGCAGCTGTGCTCCCTGTCACCCAGGCTCCTCAGCTTCTACACTTCCAGGGTTGGAACCAATCACAAGCCCCGCAGACAAGCCCATGGGCCTCCCCAGCGTCCCCGGGGGGAAAACGCAGTTCTGGTCTGGAAACGTAATGAGACAATTGGGAATTTCAGCTTGGAAGCCCGGAGACTCACAAGGAAAGTTTTAGTCTAATATCAGTTTAGTTTTAGTTCCACTCCATTTGGTTTCATTAGCAGCATGCCGGACATCAGCGTTTTTAAGGACACAAACGGGCACAAAGGCTATGAGTACAACTGCATTCTGGACAACCTCACAAGGAAAATCGCCCTGAAAACGTCCGAATTTCTTTGCTTCGTTATGACGCATCTGAAACACAGACATGTTGCAATGAAATTCTTCGTCTGAACAACCGGCCACAGCGAGTTAGTGATTTTAAGCCTGTGAGTACACTTGCAGCGCGCCCATCCCTGGATAATATTCAAAGATGAGGTAACGCCGGGTCTGTATCCCTCCTGTCAGCGATTACTGTACTGGCCACAAAGGGGACTCCAAATTGTCCAGCCAAACACTTTCCCTGGGTCCCAGCGAGACTCTTAAAGTTAGCTCTGCATTATATTGTGAACCATACCACGCAAAACAAACCCTTTAAAATATGACTGTCTTCGTGCAAGGGCACACCACACCTCTGAGCCAAACTCAGAGACCGCAACGTTACTCCTGACCTCAGAGGGCAGACCTGCATCACAAGATCAGAGACACTGGCCACAGAGCAGAGCATTATGGTTTGCTTTTGACTGATTTGTATGTATAGAGAAAAAAGTGGATCTACAGGCAGAGCAATGCTCACGTTGCCACCCTTTCATTTCACCCTCTGTAGAAAACTCTAAGACCTAAGATGAAACCGGTGATCCTTCCTCACAGCTGCTGTGCAGAGCTCTGTGGGGAACAGGCTTCCTCAGAAGGGGGGTTAGCCGAAATCTTCCCAACTGCCATCCACACGGTGTAAAGATGCACAGTCACCCAGACCCCAGCTGCTCAGGCCTGTCTGCTGAAACAGAGTGACTCACACACCCTCCAGCAGCCTGTCTCTAAGCTATACTCTGCACTGAACTCCACACCTCTAATGGGAGCACATTACTGCCAGCTTTGAGCCAGGCCAAGCCAGGGCTTCGTACCCAAACCGAAGCCTTTGGAAGCCGTTACCGCTCTCCCCCGCAGCCTTTGATGTGTGCAGATG